>NC_081755.1:10560000-10785000 GCF_963082965.1 Carassius carassius | reverse complement strand
ACAAGTCTCAGTTAGGTTAACACAGTACACCTAGCATGGGATTTTAAATAATATAATAAATAAAAAGAAAACAGATAGAATAAAAAATAAAAAAGCATAGAGCAAGCTAGTTAGAGGTCTTTGCACATACACACACACACACACACATACAATTGCATAATGAATGAAAAGAAAATAGAATATAAAAAGATTAGAAAGGTAGTTAGATTTTTTTAAGAATAGAATTAGAATAGTGAGTGTTAAAGTTAGAGGGTCAAATAAAGATGGAAGAGATGTGTTTTAAGCCGATTCTTGAAGATGGCTAAGGACTCAGCTGCTCGGATTGAGTTGGGGAGTTCATTCCACCAGAAGGGAACATTTAATTTAAAAGTCCGTAAAAGTGACTTTGTGCTTCTTTGGGATGGCACAATCAAGCGACGTTCACTTGCAGAACGCAAGCTTCTAGAGGCACATAAGTCTGAAGTAACAAATTTAGGTAAATGGGTGCAGAGCCAGTGGGAGTTTTGTAGGCAAACATCAATGCCTTGAATTTTATGCGAGCAGCTATTGGAAGCCAGTGCAAATTGATAAACAGAGGTGTGACATGTATTCTTTTTGGCTCATTAAAAATTAATCTTGCTGCCGCAATATATATATATATATATATATATATATATATATATATATATATATATATATATATGTATATATATAGAAATATATATGTATATATAAATATGTATATATAAATAAAATGTTTGTGTGTAATTAATTTTAGTTTGTGATTTATATGATATAACTATATATAAAGCATGATGTGTATGTATATGTGTGTGTATAAGTGTATATATGTATGTCTATATATATATATGGTTACACTATTTTACAGTGTCGTTACATGTACTTACCATAGTAGTAACAGTAAATTATGCATTCAGTACTATAGTAAGTACATGTTGTTAATTAATATTACTATTAATATTGTATAATTACACTGTAACAATGACACCTTAAAATAAAGTGTAACCATATATATGTGTGTGTGTGTGTGTGTGTGTGTGTGTTTTCCTTCAAGTAATTAATTTTAGTTTGTGATTTTATGATTTATATTCATGTAAAAATAATGTCCTACATCTCATTTAGGTTCGTGACTTACAGCCATTTAATGGCTTTCTGGAAACTGCATCCCACAACATGATTCATGTGTCAAGAGCAACTACAATAAGGAGTGAAGCTGGAACAACAGGCAGTGCATGGGTTAATAAAGAAATAGAAGAACAAAACTTAACTTTACATTTTCACTGTTGGCTTAAAACAGCAGGATCTGGCCCACAGACTCAACATCCATCAGTCCACAGTTAGTCTAATTATTACAACCTGGGCCAATTTTTTGTACACCGTTCTTGGGTCTGTCCGCATCTGGATGTCTGAGGAGGAAGTCAATGAGTTCCAGGACTACCCAGACACACAAGTGGTGATCGACTGCACAGAGTTGCGTTGCCAAACTCCATCCTCTCTCCTGCTTCAAAGTGAAGTCTTCTCCACTTACAAGTCCCACTGCACCTTCAAGGGATTCATCGGCATGGCACCACATCACCTTTGTGTCATCCCTGTATGCAGGTTCTGTCAGTGACAAAGAGCTTTTTAAGCGGCCTGGATTGTGTCACTGTTGAAACATGGAATGGCGATAATGGACGACAAAGGTTTTCTTGTTGATGACTGTGTGCCATGCAAAGTTTACAGACCTGCTTACCTGTTGAAGCAGGAACAGATGTCGGCCGATGAAGTGAGGGAGACACAGTCCATTGCTCGGCTAAGGGTCTACGTTGAGCGTCTCATCCGCAGGGTGAAGCAACACAAGCTATTCGACACAGTCATCCCTCTTTCCATCACAGGGAGTATCAACCAGCTGTACACAGTTGCTTGCCTCCTTGTAAATTACCAAAGTGGCCCCTTAGGAAAGCATGGGCAAAGGATTAAAGATGAGATAACATTGGTTGGGGTTAGAATTTGTATTTATTTTTGTTCAAATAGAAACATGTAAATATATACAACTTTGATCATTTGCAATGTAGTAATGTAAACTTGTAAATATAAATAACTTTTGTACAATGATGCCTACAATGCAGTAAACGTAAATATAAATAACTTTGATAAACATTTCCTGTACAGTGATTTGGTGTTAATACAAAAAAAACTTTGATACGCATTAAAACACTATTAAACGATTGTCAGATTTTTCTTTCTTTCTTTTTTTTTTTTTTTTTTTTTTTTTACATCTGTAGGCATCTTGGCAGGTAAAAGTAAAAAAAAGAAATGGTCGGCTTTCTCTCGAATGTTCTGAAACATTTTGATGTCTTTGTAGATGCGCTGGACCATCATGTCATCCTGTGCATAAATGACAAAATCACACAAGTCCAATCCTGAGATCAGCATTTGTCCTTGAACTTGCCAATAGTATGCATGTAGTTGTTTCAGTTCTGGTGTGCCATTGTTAAACTTAAGGTAAGGACAGTCCACGTAACTTCTGACATTTAAACATTTGATTTCTAAAAGACCAAAAACATGGTGGTCTTTAGGGTCAAAAATAATCCCTTCAGGAGAGGCCCTCAGCCAAGGTGCATCGGGTGAATTAAGAATCCACAAGTGTGGTAGTTTACTTCTCGCAGCAGACAGTATTCCTTAATTGCAGCAGATTCCATTTCAAGACCTCTCTTCATGTCTGCTGTCTGGCGAGTTCCCTTGTAGATTCTTTCAGCTAGGTGTTCAGCTGAGCTCTGGCCACGCACATGACAAACCTCCCTAAAACGTGACGCTGTTACCCGGGGCTTTCGGACCGAGTGCCTATCAAGTGATGCACTCTGTTCTTTGGTGGCATGCTCTATCTTGTGTGCCATATCCAAACTTACTGCCATTGACTTCATGTGTGGTTGTCCATGTTCACTATGGACAAAAAAGCAAACAGATGTGTCAAGGCTGTGACCAACTAGTGGCAGAGGTGGCGGTGGTGGGGCATCTTGATGGTGAGTAATGTTGGGTGTTGTTGCTGCTGGCTGCTGGCATGACAGCACACTTCCATACTGAACTTTGCCAAAGGCAGAATCAACCAAAGGATCATCATGCAACATCTCCATAGTGGTGACCAAAGGGGCTACAGCACTGGCAAAGTCCTTATATGCCTCTGCTACTTGGAGGACTGAGAGGTCAGGCAGCTTACTGGTGACACCCTTGTAAAGGGTACTCCTGAAATTAAAAAATAAAACAATTAGGCAAAAAATACATTTCCTTAGTTTTAATCAGTCTAATCTTTCATATTTTTCATTTTAAATTTAAATTTGTCAAATGTTTCATTTTATATTAATCTTCTTTAGTATGAGCTGAAAAATTTGACATAAATAGATGTTAGTGTCTTTTATACGATTAAAAAAACATGCCATTAAAATGCTGTTAAAAATCAATTCTAAGCAAATATTGCTCCTTATGGCTATCTGCAATACTTGATTCGAATAGTATAATATAGTTGCTGTAATAGTAAAAGATTTCAACAAAAATCAATTTGCGTCCAATTATTTAATTGTTTACACTTTTTGAAGTGTAAATGCGTAAAAAAAAAAAAAAGTTAAATACTACATTGAAGAATTTTTGTGTTGTACCTTAACCCCTCAGCAAGCTTCCTCTCTTTTGGTCTTGCAGACAGAACCAGCATTCTGTTGACAGGACCAGGCTTGACTCCCTAGAAAACACACAGGGGCCATACAATTAATAAAATCATTATTACAACAAAATTTGTAATACTAGATTACAGTGTTTCTAAATAATCACCTTCCACAGAAATGCTGTTAGTGACTAGTTATGTAGAAAAAGTATGTTTCCTAAAAAGCAGTGTTTATGTTCATGCATAGTACTTACAAAGCTAATAAATAAATCTACTTAATCTCAGTGCATTTATTAATTTATTGCATTTCCAGTAGTTCAGTTTTTATATAATTTGTATATGCAAATTCAATTTAAATTACCATTGTTCTAGGTTTGTGCCAGCTCTGCTCCATTTCAGTACAGCTGTGAACTGGAGGAACTGCACTGATGCCAAGCTGTGAGTAGTGGGCTGCTTGGTAGAGTAGTGCAACAATGTGGTTGCACAGTGCTGTCCCAGCAACACAAGAACAACAGCTCTGTGACAGTATTACAGGACGAGAGTCCTTTAATACAATCTGTGAATATAATTAAATTAAACAAAAAAAAAAGAATTAGGAATTAATGTTATATGTAAATAGATTCTAAACATACCCATATACTGTAATTACTACTATCATTAAATTGAAGCACGTATGAACCCATTTACTGACTATGCCTGAACTTCTGTTTAAAACATACATTTCATTTAGAGTTCAGCTGTCTTTTGTGTTCTCCTACTCTCAATCTATGGGGCTTCTCTGACTTCCTCATCGACCTGAAACATGTCGCCCTCACGGTGATCTCTCCTGTGAACTGATCCTTACTGGAAACTGAGGAATTACTCAAAGTCAGTAGCAATTAGTTTTCCACAATTTTTATTTACACTGCACAAACAAGCACATTAGGCATAATGGAAAACACGTAACACTATACATTTATGTTTAACTAAATATATAAATAATACCAAGACCGGTATGACAGGTCAGGAACGGAGATGCTAAAGTTAGTCGAATTTAGCTTGAAATGAGAGAATACTCACCTTCAAAGTTGTCGATGTAGCTCGAAATATATAATTTGAAGCCCTTCTCCTTCTTACTGTTGGGTGTGACAGCTGACTGCCTCACAATACGATTAACGTCATTCACCCTAATCGCGGGAAGCTCTTGTAAACACCAAGTGTAATTTGCCATCATCTCCACCAAATTCTTCACACAGTGGGAACTCCTCCCTTCTCCCCCATGGGGAGCCAACACTACCTCTCTCAGGTCAGCGAACAAGGGCTGATTCGGCCAGTTCAGGGCCATGAGTATAACTGACGCTCTCTCCTCCCTAATTTAGGCAGAATCTTCACCAGAGGGAAAGTGTAAAACCTCATGTGAGGTGCGAGGGGCCCTCAGAAGCACTGAATACTGATGCCTTCTAAAGCAAATCTCAGGAAGCGCCTGCATTGCGCTGCTATTTGAATATGGAAGTACACGTCTTTTAGATCCACTGTGGCGAACCAGTCCCCGGGCCAGATCTGTGACAAGATCTGTTTCAGCACTGTCATTCTGCACTCACGCTTGTGAAGTGCTCGGTTGAAGGGTCTCAGGTCTAGAATCTGATGAAGTACACCATCTTTCTTTGGCACGATGAAGTAGTAGCAGCTGTAAAACCCAGTTTCCTGCTCGCTCGGAGGGACGCGCTCTATCGCTCCTTTCTCAAGCAGACTGAAAACTTACTCTCTCAGAACAGAGGTTTTGGGGCAAATTTAGTGACGGGTCTGCGTTTGAACAGAAGAGAATATCCATGCTTAATTATTCCCAGTATCCATGGTGAAATGCCCAGGATATCCCTTTACGCGTCCAGGGAAAGTGACAAAGTGGATGCGTTAGCTCTACAGCCACCGTAGGCACTGATGCCGTGTTTTGACCGGAGCCCTGTCCCCACGAGGCTAGAAACACTGGCGATAGGGTGGCTCACAGCGGGCATTGTGTGGTGTTGGCACTCTCGCGCCCTTGAGAGGCCATTATAAGCATGGGTTTTGGCTCTGCGCTGCTCTGAGACAGGGAAAATGACAGTGTTGGGTGCAAGAGGAAGAAAAGCTCTTTTTGTTAATGGGTACATGTTTTTGTGTAACTCGCACAAACAGCATTTAAACCCACATAGCAATCATCGCCCATAGGAACATCGGGGACATGATGCCTGTGAACATGGCTTTTAGGGGGCGGGGCCTCCAGCGCGTTCTCTCTTCCTCTTTAACGGCAGTGGCTCAGTGGTTCATGTAGGTTGTCTACAAACCGGAAGGTTGGTGGTTCAATCCCCGGCTCCACCTGACCAAGTGACGAGGTGTCTTTGAGCAAGACACCTAACCCCAGCTGCTCAAGACAAGCTGGATGGCGCCTTGAATGGCTGACACCGCAGTCGGTGTGTGAATGGGTGAATGTGAGGCAAATTGTAAAGCGCTTTGGATGGCCATGTGGTCTGTTGAAAGTGCTATATAAATGCAGTCCATTTACCATTTATTTACCATTTAACAGTCCGTCAGGAAGAAGGCTAGGTAGCCGAGGATGGACAACCATGAACCCCATGGAATAACTGATGGCTTGACAGAGTGCTTAGTAACCATCAGCGCGAGATCAGTTGCCACGCGCAAATCCCTGATGACGTCAGCGCCAACTGTGCCGCCATCGAGGGATTGAAGCAGTTTTGCCTGGAACACCTGGAGTGTAGCAATGGTTTGAAAAGCAGAAACTGCCTCCCCTGCAGCAGCATTGGCTTTATCCGCCTGGTGGGACGTGAACCTGCACGGCTTGGAATGCAGGCTGCGGTCCGAACCCAATGCAGAGGAAGACGGTCAACTCGACGGGGGCATGCGCACATACCTGTGGGGTTCCACCCAGTCCACGTGCACAAGCATAGCCTGCATGGCAGAGTGGGTGTGCGCCCATTGGGATGCTATTGGGAAGGTGACAGCGTTGAACTTGTCTTTGGGCGTCCCCGCTGTTGCCTGAGCCACTTCTCTCCTGGCTGTGAAGGTGTGCACTAGCAGTGGTGCACGTGTTGACCGTGAGTGCCACCTAAGCATGCGCGAGGCCCAGGCAGGTGACACAGAACTGGTGAAGTTCGGTCGGGTCAATGGGACCCGTGCAAATCTGACATGTAGCTGCTATCGGATGCGGAGAGAAAAAACAGGGATGAGTAGTCCTCAAGTAATGCAACTTCCACTATGACTTCTATCAATAAAACTTCTAGCCTAAAGAAAGAGATTGTGATGTAATTTTCGCGCCCATGCATTTTATACTGCCACTGACCTGTCAGTATTTGCATGTTTTGCGTCAGTTGGCTAGCTGTCACCAGCTGGCGTTAGCCCATAAGATTTCAGCGAAAGTGGCAAAGGGAGGAGTTCCCATATACGTCGTAGCTAACATAATGTTGAGTTAGTGGCTTGAAAGGGAACTGTATTTACCTTGGAATAGTTGAATAATAACAGTTCTGTACATGGAAATGACATAATATGAGCCTCAAACACCATTGTTTCCACCTTATGTAAATCTTGTGTTTGCAAAAGACCACTGAACAATTGGTGAATCAGAACATAACACCAACTGTGACATTACATTATATTTCATGTAGTGCAGGGGATGTGATGTGCATGGATGGGTGGGTGTCTGTATTCAGAAAAGCATGGAAAAACAAATAACGCATTCTAATAAAATAATGTGAGCCACTAGAGGGGCATGGTTAGCTGCTTGCTAGCAGTAGCCTGTTACATTACAGTACAGTAAGAATTTACTTTACCACATAAACAGGGTAAGGATGCTGACAAATGATTAATAGATCCTGAGCAACACTGACAAGCATCTGATCTTGTCAAGTTTGTGGTAATTACTGATTACTCTATTTATAAAGTGAACTCGAAGTGAGGACATGGGGTTGAGGAGGATTGCTGATAAACCGTCAATGGATAGAGGTAAGTCAGTGATATTTATACTATGGTATTGATTACTTGATTGTGTTCCACCTTTGTTGATTAGGCTAAGTATCTGACGCGCTCCTCCGGAATCTTGTTACTATACATCATTTCATGAGTACACGCTTACATATAATTAGCTGAGGTATGGTATGCATATTTGGCGTGCTGTACGGGGAAGCTTGGGAATGGCCCGAACCTAGAGTACCCCCCCAAAAAGCGATTGAATAAATGGACAGACGCCAGATTAAGAACGGCCCCAAAAATTGCATTAACTTGCGGGGGCTGATTTGTATTCTGTGAATTCAGCTGTTAAGCTGGCTGGAAGAGCCTATGTACTCCGGAGGGAGCGACTGGAAAGGTAGGCCCTACCGGCTGCAGGTACTGGACTACATGGTTGGGGGTGCCCGGTTGGTAGGGCTCGAGCCGATGCTCAACGGGAGCTCACAGCATTGGAACGGTGAGCGGGTTAGTAACATTTGATGGGGCAAGCTAAAAATGCCATGGTAGCCTACTGTGTTGCCAGCTTAGCAAATGGTTCCCTGATTTGACAATTCCTCAAGCCTTGTCTGCATTAGTGCGATCCTGTTGAAAAAGCAACTTTTCCTCTCTTTTTAAGGACATGATTATAGCAGTAACGTTAATTGCAGTTATGTGCTATTCACTTTCAAGTGGTTTCTAAAGATATTTACTTTGCATGCTTTTCATATTACAGTCCTAAAAAAAAAACAGAAATTTTACTCACACTTACTGTCCTGCGGCAAAACACGAGGGTAGTTGTGTTTTAGATAAATTCTGAGTGATCACGCAAGTCAGAGCCGGCCCTAGACCTTTGGGGGCCCTAAGCAAAATTCGGTTGGAGGCCCCTTTGACCGTTTTAAGTAAGGCCTAAAGAAAAGCAATGACTACCTTATAACTATACTGTACATATTATATCTACTATGTTATTTTTACATTTTTAGTTTATTAAATTATGTTTAAATTATTCTATGTATGCTGTATGTTAATTATCTTTTTTTACGCTGCTAGTCCTGAGTAAGTATTTTGTTCTTATTTGGCAACATGTACAGAATGACAATAAAAGACCTTGAGTTCTTGAGTTGAGTTCCATGTTTGATGTCTAACAGGAAAATTATGATACCACTGAGCTGAATGGCAGTGCAGTTCAACGGACACACACTTGATGAACCTGCTGAATAAAAAGACTGATAAAGTGATTTTCACTGACCTTCAAAGAAACATTTTTAATTGACACCAGAGTTTAAGAGGCACAAACAACAGCCTATATATAATTTAAATGAAATCGAGCAAATAGAATAACATTTAAAGAAAATATTATATATAATAATAAATAGAACATTTAAATGTTTGAATTTTTCAAATAAACAAAATTATTTAAATTTTATAATTGCACTATAAAAAAAAATGAGCTCGATAATTTTTTTCACCCGCAATAATTTCTTTTTTCAATTTTTATTTAAGAAATGTAAGATGTCACGATGTGTGGTCAGTATTGAAGCAGCCCTGGGCGCCGCCATTAGCTAGCGGACCCCACCTGCTGTTATCATTCCATTGACTCCCATTCATTTTGGTCTCAAAATTCATTAATTATTTCTAAAGAAACACGAAAATGTATAAAAGGCCCCATTACCTTGTATCTTATGTTGTGGCCCCGTAGAAGCAGTTTTTGTAAAAATAGGCTAAGGCTTGCATCATAACCTGCACAGTAGAGAAATTACTGTATGGACAGGAGGAGAAGCTCGCAGACAATTTTTTACTGTCTATGAGGCAATTGGGGGGACGTGGAGGCATAAAGTCAAGGGAGAAGCCCATAGAGAGTCCATAAAAGCAACGGGACAAAATTATTCAACAACTTCTGCAATATTCGGTGGGTGATTCAGATTTCTCTTGGCACAGCGATTAGAACACTTACAATTGTCAGGCAGGTTGCTCACGCGACATCTACGTCATCAAGTTCAGTTTGAGTCTGCGCAGTATGCTCGACCCTCAGGAAGTGTGTGCTTCTAATTGACTTCACTTGTCTCCATTGAATCCAATGGGGTCGCTGTGTACATTTCTTTTACTGTCTATGGTGTCAACGCGCCCAGTGAGTTCACACACACACACACACACACTTTCTTTCCAAAGCGCTCGGGCAGTTGCGCTCAGGGGCGGACTGGCCATCTGGATGAGTGAGTCGATCGCGCGGCCGTGGCTGATATGTTTTGTTTGCATGAGTGTTTTGCCCTCCCTCCCTGTTTAGTTTGGTCTACTCCATTGCGTATCTTGAAACACACCCCCTTTAACGTCGTCTATTTTACAGAGAGAGAGAGACAGATTTATCCGGTACAGCGAATTTCTTTGAGCAGCAGGCCATTGTATACGTTCACTTAAAACATAACCGACTGTGTTTACGAGAATACTTGCAGAAACAATTATTTTTAGAGTGACTCTAGGGGGCCCTCTGCTGGCTACTGGGCCCTTTGCAATTGCAAGGGTCGCTTAGTGGCTTGGCCGGCTCTGACGCAAGTAAATGTTGAAATATGAAATATTTATATAAAATTAAATTAACTAAATAAATTGGTCCTGCCAGAATAATTGCATGAAACTTATGTCTGTATCATTTCAGTGAGGTTTAAACACGCACAGTAAGGCAAATGTAATGTCTTCAGACATTTAAGTGTGGATGACGATTTAGCGTCTTCACCTGAATGAGTTTGTTCGTTATCTGGCTCGGCTCTGTGTTCATCTTCAGTTCTCTCTTCACAGCAGTTCAGTCAGTGTACTTTTTGAGTAAATGTATTACTCCAGGATATTGGTTTATTTTAACTCAGAGAGACTGTCAGCCACATTAAAACAACTTAAGTCATTTGTGGATTAATGCTTATTGGAGGCACAGTTCGATTTGTTGAACTAGTTCAAGAAGACCTGGTTACATCGAGTGATTCGTTCACGAACCGGATATCACTACACTGCAGTGTTTTGAACTCGCTCACAACATACACAGAGGAGAGGACAATGCTGAATAAAGTCCAAAATGTATTTTCGATGCTTCGATCTAAAATATCTTAACATGTGTTCTGAAGATGAACGGTGAAGATGAACGGAGGTCTTATGGGTTTGGAATGACATAAGGGTGAGTCATTAATGACATAATTTTCATTTTTGGGTTAACTGTCCCTTTAATCTTAAATTTAGGGTTCCCAAACACGATTGGGTGCATTGATGGCACCCACATTCCTATTAAAGCTCTATCTATCAATGACGGAGACTATGTTAATAGGAAGTCTGTACAGATCATCCATGTGCAGGTAATAGGTATAATTTGGCTCCTTAATATTGGTGTTACAAATAATAAACATATTGCTCTCCACAGGTAATATGTGATGCAACCCACCTCATCACTAATGTTGAGGCAAAATGGCCTGGGTCTGTACATGATGCCAGAATATTTAGAGTCATCTCTGTGCAACAAATTTCAACGGTACATTTTGTTAGACAAATGCTTGTAGTCTTTATTACATTTACAAAACACCTCAAACATTACATGACACTTCTATGGTTACTTGCTGGGGGAACAGAAGATACCCTTGCCTCCCCTATATGATGTCACCCTACCCTGATCCCGGACCACAGACACGCTTCAACCTATCTCACAGCAGAAAACGGCCCAAGGTGGAGAGGACAAAAGGCATTCTGAAGGCGAGGTTTCAGTGTCACACCAAATGGGGCATGTGACATCACAGTTGCTTGTGTGGTACTTCACAACATTGCCACAATAAGAAGAGAGAGGCATCCCCCCTGTCCTGATGAAGATGACCTAGAACACCCATTGAATCTAGCAGACCACAGAGATGGCAGAATGCTTAGAGACATGATTTGTCAATCACTTTATTTAATGTGTTCTATTTATTCATATACTGAAATAAAATAGACCCGACCGATTTGTATTTATTGCTTTATACACATAGACACACACACACAAAAAATTCATCTTCACGTATGATTTTCACCTTAAGGCGATGCTCCAGTAGTTCTATTTCAAGTCTGGCCTTTTTAATGGCCAGCCTTTTCTCCTCTAGCTGAAGCTGTATAAGGTCCATGTCAGTTTTTTTAATTTGCCTTAATAGATGGACCTTATACAGCTCCTTTGCAGACAACTAGGAAGGCAAAGTAAAAAGGATGGTAAAGAAGAAAATCTGCCACATATTAACATTATGTAAATAAGGACAACCAGGGACAAGTTCTTACACTGTTAAGATTATGTGTAGAGGTAGATAGACCCTCATCTGCATGTACATCCACAGCTAGATTCTGTCACAGGACAAATTACACATTTTTCACTCCATCTAAAAAGCTATGCAGTGTCCAGTATATGCATCATACCTCTGTGGGTCTCCCAGCACTTTCTAATTCAGTTACAGCAGATGTGGTCTCTTCATCATCCTAGAGTGGAAATATGCAAGGTTAATTTGTCTGGCAGATAAAGTCAAAGATCTAGAAGCAACTGGTTCTTAAAATGAATCACTAACAATTGTGACAGACTGTGGTTTCAGGAGGATCCTATAATACAATGTGTCCATCAGCAACTGCAAGAAGAAGAAAAAAGACACAATGTGTAAGTTACTAAAGTATGACAGACACTGAATAAAGGCATTAGGAACATGCAAGAATAAAAAAAACATTACTGTATACAGCATATGCTATAAAACAGAATATATATGCATAATGCACAAGTGAAACAATGACTGCATTTGGGAAGCATTTAGCCTTCTTCCTAATGACAAGAGTTAATGATAGTTTTGTCCTAACGTATGACTAAATAATCGTAAGTACGAATATGGTATACCTACATTGTACCAAGTCACTTGAGTTGTTGTGGGAGGTAGCGAAGTCTGACAAAGTGCCCTCTGGAATATCATCGACCTTTATTAAGTGAAAGAGCCAGCTCCTCAGATGGGGTGAGAGGAGGTGGAGGTGGACCCCCGCCAGTTAGACAGGCCTCAGCCTTCTTTCTATTAGCTATATAGGAAGAATACTGTAAATGTAACTTAAGACATTGATGTTACAACAGCTAAAATATTCACTTATTGACGAATGTTTTTGTGTTTCATTTTACCTTGGGAAAGAGTTATTTTGGCTCCAAAAGGATTACACCTTATAAAACAAGAGGCTTAATATTTCTAGTCAATATACATTGCACTGTATTCTTAAGAAACTGATGTAGAGAAGAGTAAATGCTTGTCGAGTCATGCCACATGCTCAAAAAGACAATTGTTCAACTTTGCAAATTAACAAAAGAAAGGCAAGTATATTTAAAATATAATAAAAAAAAAGAAATAAAAACGTACGCATTAACCCTGTCAGTAATTTTTTGCCAAGCCAATTGTCTTTCCCTCGCATATGCAGCTGTATTGTTTTTTTTTTCCATTATAATGGGCTTAACTCCTCATAAGCCAACATTAAAACTTCTAACTCCGCTAACACGGCATGTAACTTTTCACCCTTAGTTTCCATGGTGACTCCTGAATTCGGCGTTCCATTGAAAATGCCTTTATATGTTCGACATGCGCGTGCATTAACTTGAGGTTATTAGCAGTAGGTTGATTAAACTAACTCGACACAGGTGTTTTGGAACCAACATACCCCGAGTAAGCCGGTTTTGGGTTAATCAACCCAGAGTTCAGGGGTAATCAGATGGTAAGTTAACCCAGCTTTCTGGAATACACCCCTGGGAGATTGCAAAAGAGTGTTAAGGGAATTATTCAAATGAATATATGAATTAATTATTTGAATGTAACTGACTGTCTTCAGAAACGATTTTAGTGGCATTTTGTTTTCATCTTTGCTCCATGTAATAGCTTTAAGCAGCGGTTCTCAATTCCAGTCCTTGCGCCCCCTGCTCTGCACATTTACATTTTACATTTAATCATTTAGCAGACGCTTTTATCAAAGCGACTTACAAATGAGAACAATAGAAGCAATCAGATCAACAAGAGAACCACAACAGTATACAAGTGCCATGACAAGTCTCAGTTAGTCTAGTACAGAACGCATAGCCAGGGTTTATTTTCATTTTGTATTTTTTTAAATGAAAGACAAGGAAGGAAAGAGAGTGCTTGTATTAGTTGGTTAAGTGCTGGCGAAAAAGATGAGTCTTTAGATGTTTCTTGAAATTGAGATCGGGAGGTCATTCCACCAGCTGGGCACAGTCCAGGAAAAGGTCCGTGAGACAATGAAACTAAATATGATATAAATCTACCTTTTTTTTTTTCATTTTAACATATAAATAAATTTAATACAGACCAAAGATGACCTGTTAGATTTAACCAAAACGAATTATATTTTATGTTTAAGAGACATCAGCACCAGCGGCACATATCAGAAGGTCTAGCCGAGGTGAGGCTGCTCTCGGCGGATACTTAAGCACTGACCTCTCGCTGATCGTGTGGAGCTCACGTCTCCGAAATTGGCGAAACACATTTTTAAATAGGCGCTGTCTTTATAAATAAACCACAGATTTGAGTTTTAAACAACAACATTCTTGCCTGAAATACTTTTAAAATTACATTTCATGACACAACAACAGTAATATTTTGAAATTTATCTAAATAAATGGTGGTTGAAATCACAATACTGTGTGAACTCAACCAATCAGGATGTTTAGCGCTCAAGTCCCACCCCCGAAAGTTCCGGAACTTTGAAAAGGACTACCTCACCAGCAGAGACTTTCTGAGGGGCATTTTTTTACCCGAAACTTTATTTAGTTCCTGGTTCCTGGGTGGAAACACACTGAGTACCAGCCCAAAGTCCCTAGTTCCTCGATAAAGTTCATGCGTTGGAATCGAGGCATAAGGTTTCCTTTTCGTGTGAAACTCTTCCAGCACTGATTACATGTGTGCTGTTTCTCTCCATTGTTGACTCGCTTTTGTCTTATAAGTGATCTGACAGACAGAATCTCTTGTCACAGCATGAAGACTTGTATATTTTCTCTCCAGTGTGGATGTTCATGTGTATCTTAAGGCTTGATGATTGAGTGAAACTCTTCCCGTATTGATCACGTATATGGTTTTGCTCCAGTATGAACTCTCATGTGACACACAAGACTTGTTTTGTGTGCGAAACTCTTTCCATACTGAGTGCAGGTCAAAGATTTCTTGTCTCTTTTTTCTTTACATCTTTCTTTCTGGTTTGAGAGCAGCTCAATGGTTTTGCTCCAGTTTTGACAATATTTTTCTCCTCCGTTTCATCCAATTCTTCATTCTCGTTTCTCCTTCTTTAAAAATGGTTCATTTTCTGGAACTTCTAAAAAACAGAGATATGCAATATTTAGTCATTTTTTATGAATTTTTTTTAATTATCCATCTCTGAAATTTTTCCATAAATGTGGTACACAAATTTTCTAATTATTTTTTCTAGAAATTTATAGAAATGAACTATACAAAGGAACCAAAATAAATATAATTTAATCATCAAAATTACAGTTGTTTTGTATTGAAAAGTGTAGTTACTAATAATACTACACGCTTCATTTTCATATTCCATAAAATAATGAACTTTTTAATAATAAAGTTGATGTTAATTTGACAGTAAAGCACTGATCTTGATTTAGGAGGCATACAAAGTGTACTTTTATTAACTACATTAATGTGCAAAATCTCATTTTTATACAGAAAATTTATATATTATACTCCTTAAATGTACTATCAGTGTCGGCACAGGGCGCCTGCACCTGAATGAATGAATGAATGAATGCACGATTTACATTGGTGCTCAATATCATGTCACTGTGTTCGTCAATTAACCTGATCGGGACTTGGAGCACTTCTCTCTCATTCAGACGCATAGCAGCATCAGGTTAAGGCTAAAGTAGCCTAATGTTAACCCTACAATAAATACACCATAACAAAGCTGTCTTTTAAGGTAAGTACCTGGGTGTCATGTCATAAAACATTTTAATACAACTGAATTTGTATTGAACATTATCAAGTCAAGTCAAGTCTGCTAAAAATAAATTTAAATAAAGCAGCGCAAGGCACATGGCAGATAGAGTGCAAATCAATGAAGTGAACAACAGTGCAGATAAAAGATTTTTAGTGCAAAAAAGCGTATTTACTCTGATTAAATTGACAGAGGCCTCAAGAGCAGTTATTTTATTTAACTGACAGATGAGGTACTGGAATGATGTCAGTTTAGGGTGACCACCTGCTAATAAGCCCAAGGGGTATGTTTCTGAGGGACAGTGTGGGACACTGCCTTGCGCGGCGGTGTCCCCACCCCATGGGCAGACTCACTGATAGTGGTTTACCCATTTCTAGCACATACCACCTTACATGGTATATTAATAATGCCCTATTCCCCTAAACATGTGTAATTGTTGATGTATGCTTATGACAGAATCGACAAATGCACTTCCACTTACTATTTACTTTAGCTATTTAATTTTATTTATTTTTCATTACAATTTAATCACTTTAAATAAATTATAATATAAAATTATAGGATTAAAATGAATTGTAGTTGCTCAATACCACAGGAACAGTCTAAACAATGAAAAAGTTGACAACAACCTAGTCAGCAGTTCAACTGAGGGGTGGGTGTGGCAACAGTTGTCACGTTCGGTGTTACAGATAACACAGGAGAGGGAACCAATTTGCAGGTAAGTCATTTATTAAAGGGTAATCCACAGGGGTAAACAGTCCAGGCAGGGTCAAAACCAGAATATCCAAACAAAACATAAACTAAACTAAACAAGAAGACAAGGCAAGGGCACAAACTGACGGACATGAATAAACACCGTGGGAACCGAGGACACCTAGTGGAAACCCAGGGAACACAACCCAGACACTGTGACAGTACCCCCCTTCTACGGAGCGGCTCCCAGACGCTCCAAGATAGACACAAAACAGAGACCAGGAGGGATGCGGACAGGTGGAGGCTCAGGGGGAGGGACGGAGGGCCAGAAAAGAAAAACATGGGGAACAGGCACCAGAATGTAAACACAACACAGAAAGACCAGGAGGGAGGAGGACCGGAGGAGGTTCAGGGGGAGGGACGGAGGGCCAGACTAACAGAAAGGAACAGGGACAGACATTAACACAAAAACAAAAGGAAAAAACAACATGAAGCCCCCCAGGGCGGGGCAGAAGACCACCACACCCTTGTGGTCAAGGCCAGAGTCCTCCAGGGCAGAGCGGAAGACCACCACAACCGTGTAGTCAGGGCAAGCGCCCCCCAGGGCGGAGCAGAAGACCACCATGTCCGTGTGGTCAGAGCGGAAGCCCCCCAGGGCGGAGCAGAAGACCACCACGTCCGTGTGGTCAAAGCGGAAGCCCCCCAGGGCGGAGCAGAAGACCACCACAACCTTGTGGTCGAGGCCAGAGTTCCCCAGGGCGGAGCAGAAGACCACCACATCCTTGTGGTCGAGGCTGGTGTTCCCCAGGGCGGAGCAGAAGACCACCACCACCATGTGGTCAGGGCGGAAGGCCCCCAGGACGGAGCAGAAGACCACCACCCCCCTGTGGTCAAAGCGGAAGCCCTCCAGGGCGGAGCAGAAGACCACCACATCCCTGTGGTCGATGCACAAAGCCCCCAGGGCGGATCAGAAGCCCACCACTTCCGTGCGGCCGGATCAACGGGAGGACGAGACTCTGGTAATTCCATGGTGTCTCTACTGGACTCCAGAAGATCGGTGCTGGCCTGACACTGCTCATGAAGATCATTGGTGACTTGCATTTGCTCATGAAGATCAATGGTGACTTGCCTTTGTTCATGAAGATCAGAGGTGACTTGCCTTTGTTCATGAAGATCAGAGGTGACTTGCCTTTGTTCATGAAGATCAGAGGTGAATTGCCTTTGTTCATGAAGATCAGAGGTGACTTGACTCAGTTCTTGAAGATCATCGGTGACTTGACTCAGTTCTTGAAGATCATCGGTGACTTGACTCAGTCCTTGAAGATCACCGGTGACTTGACTCAGTCCTTGAAGATCACCGGTGACTTGACTCAGTCCTTGAAGATCACCGGTGACTTGACTCAGTCCTTGAAGATCACCGGTGACTTGACTTGACTCTGAAAGGTCAACGGTGACTTGACTTGACTCTGAAAGGTCATCGGTGACTAGCCCTGACTCTGGAAGGTCATCGGTGACTAGCCCTGCCTCGGGAGGGTCATCGTTGACTAGCCCTGACTCTGGAGGGTCATCGGTGACTAGCCCTGACTCTGGAGGGTCATCGGTGACTAGCCCTGACTCTGGAGGGTCATCGGTGACTAGCCCTGACTCTGGAGAGTTCCCTGGCACCTGACTCGACTCTGGAGAGTTCCCTGGCACCTGACTCGACTCTGGAGAGTTCCCTGGCACCTGACTCGACTCTGGAGAGTTCCCTGGCACCTGACTCGACTCTGGAGAGTTCACTGGCACCTGACTCGACTCTGGAGAGTTCACAGGCACCTGACTCGACTCTGGGGAGTTCACAGGCACCTGACTCGACTCTGGGGAGTTCACAGGCACCTGACTCGACTCTGGGGAGTTCACAGGCACCTGACTCGACTCTGGGGAGTTCACAGGCACCTGACTCGACTCTGGGGAGTTCACAGGCACCTGACTCGACTCCGGAGGGTCAACTGGCACCTGAATCGACTCCGGAGGGTCAGCTGAGACTCTCATCCTGTGCAGCGGTGCTGGGCAAGCAGCCATCTTGGGCCATGACTCTGGACAGGCGGCCATCTTGTACTGTGGTGCTGGGCTGGCGGCCATCTGGGGTTGTGGCGCTGGACTGGCGGCCATCTTGTACTGTGGCGCTGGACCAGTGGCCAATTTGGGCATTGGCGCTTGGTTAGCGGCCATTTTGTGCAGTGGCGCTGGACTGACGGCCATCTTGTGCTGTGGCGCTGGACTGACGGCCATCTGGTGCTTTGGCGCTGGACTGACGGCCATCTGGTGCTGTGGCGCTGGACTGACGGCCATCTGGTGCTGTGGCGCTGGAACGGTGGCCAATTTGGGCATTGGCGCTGGGTTAGCGGCCATCTTGTGCCGTGGCGCTTGGCTGGTAGCCATCCTGGGCAGTGGTGCTGGACTGGCGGCCATCTTGGGTTGTGGTGCTTGGCTGGTTGCCATCCTGGGCAGTGGTGCTGGGCTGACGACCACCCCGCCGGAAGAGACAGAAGTGGCTGGGGCATCCCACCAAAGCCGATGCTGCAGGTAGCGCACGAATTCCAGTGTCTCTAACTGCGCCATCTCCTCCTGAGACACTGGATCATCCAGCCCGCCATTAAAATAGTCCTTGAGGGCCGCATCGTTGTAGCCCATGCCCTCGGCCAGGGACCAGAACACCTGAGCCAGGGCACCCACTTCATTGCCCTCTTGGCGGAGGGCGATCAACCGAAGGTACTTGGTTCGCCGCTCCGCCATCTTGGCTGGGGAACGGAAAAATGACATACCGCTGGTTCCTAGTGGGACGGAGTCGTTCTGTCACGTTCGGTGTTACAGATAACACAGGAGAGGGAACCAATTTGCAGGTAAGTCATTTATTAAAGGGTAATCCACAGGGGTAAACAGTCCAGGCAGGGTCAAAACCAGAATATCCAAACAAAACATAAACTAAACTAAACAAGAAGACAAGGCAAGGGCACAAACTGACGGACATGAATAAACACCGTGGGAACCGAGGACACCTAGTGGAAACCCAGGGAACACAACCCAGACACTGTGACAACAGTAGCATGCTGAACTGTCAAGTAATGTTCGTTTGGCTGCCTGGGGCCCGAGGATATAGAGCAGTGGTCACCAACCTTTTCGAGCCTAAGATCACATCCAAAGTCTAAATGTAAACCAAGATCTACCACTTGCAAAAAATTATTTAAAAAGCCACAATGTAAGTTCTACTCTGACATTCTTGTTGCCTGTTAGTCACTAGCAAATTATTTAACTATACAAACAGTATATAACTATACAAACTATCAACTATAATTCAACATTTTCAACAGTAATATAACATTAAGTATTTCCACAGGCTTATTACTCATATATAAACACAATAATCAGTCAATTACAGGCCTAAGCCAATAATGTACTGTTTCACTTTCCCTTTTAAAACATATTTCAAACACTTCAAAATGGAAATACTCAGGTTATTGCAACTAGCATACAAAATATTATGACAACAGTCATCTTCAAAAATATTTTCACACAAATTACAGACCTACATTAATTTTTAGCTACATAAATTGAATAATGTAATCAAATGTAAAAGAGCATCGCATATTTGACTGTATAAATTAAAGATTGTTCTTTATTAAAGTTACAAAAGCTTTTTAATAAGGAGCAGTGAGTGATTTCTTTGTTGTTGCTATTCGATTAATATAAAGACTGTCACTTTAAGAGAATGCACTGATACAGTGGCCTACGTTCAGCTGGCTATGTCTGCTGTAGGATACTTACCAAAACAGGCATTTTGACATGATTTTTGTGTGAATTTGTCCATTTAAACAATACTTCAGAGAGCTTATATTTGCGCGCGTGCCGAGGTGCGGGTTTGCGCGCTTCGGATGAGCGCGTGCACAAATCTTCTTACTGCGCGCGCGAACTTGCTTCCTCTGGCTCTTAAATGTTTAAACTGACAAAGCTTATATGAGTTTAGTTTAAACACAGATATCAGCACCCAGGTGATGACGGAATAAATTACTGCTCATATACAGCATTCGTGTTGAACAAGAGTGAATGATTTGTCCAGGATTTTTTTTTTCTCTCATGTTTTTGTAATGTCTGGGAAGCCAGAATGCGCATGCATCAACAGAAACATTTATTAGCTGAACCCTGTTTTTTTTACGTGCCATTTATAGCAAGCCATATTACAGATGATATTACAGATGCTTTGTCAGATTTAAGTTGAGGCGCGTGCCGAACGGTTTGGTTTTTTTCAGCGAACCGTGCCATCTCTATTACCTCAATAATCAATCAATTACAGGCCTAAAACAATCATGCCCAAGCAGGTCCTGGAAGGTCCTGGGGATGTGGGATCTGGGGAGGAGGGGGTTCATAGTTCTTTGGTGCCTGGGGCAGAAGAGGGGAGGGGGGCAAGTTCGGGAGGGAGTTCAGACTCCGCAGTCTCCTCCCTGGTGGCAGCAGACTGAAGAAGCTGTGAGACGGGTGTGTGGGATCACCTGTGATGCAGAGGGCTTTGCGGGTGAGACGGGTTCCATAAATATCCTGCAGGGAGGGGAGAGAGACACCAATGATCTTCTCAGCTGTTCTCACTATGCGTTGCAGAGTCTTTCGGCAGGATGCGTTGCAGGCGCCATACCACACAGTGATGCAGCTTGGCAGGATGTTCTTGATGGTGCCTCTGTAGAAGGTGTACATGATGGGGGTGGGGCTCTGGCTCTTCTCAGTTTGCAGAGTAAGTAGAGACGCTGTTGTGATTTCTTGGCCAGTGCTGCTGTGTTTTCAGTCCAGGAGAGGTCCTCTGTGATGTGCACACTCAGGAACTTGGTGCTGCTCACTCTCTCCACAGTCGCACCGTTGATGGTCAGAGGAACAAAAATCTCCTTCATCTTCTCCACGTTCAGAGAGAGATTGTTGTCCCTGCACCAACCAGCCAGGCGGCTCACCTCGCTCCAGTAGTTTGTCTCATCTCTGTTGCTAATGAGACCCACCACAGTCGTGTCATCCGCAAACTTAATGAAGAGGTTGGAGTTGTGTGACGTGTCCAGTCGTGGGTCAGCAGAGTGAAAAGGAGGGGTGTAGCAAGTTCGTTGGAGGAAAGGAAGAGGACAAAGGGGTCGGCTGGACTGCTGATGTATTTATTTAACAAATATAAAATTAAAGTTCACAAACACCAAATGGTGACTTCTATTCTGACACGTTGGCACAATACTTTTGGTTTACTCTTTCCGGTTTCGGTTTCCGGTTCGCGTCAGCAGTCCGTCTCTCTCTCACTTGCTTCCGTCTCTCCTGGCATTTTATACTCTCTCCACGCCAATTACTGGAACAAGAAACAGGTGATGATAATTTTTGCCCAAACCACTCACTTACCGCTCGTCTCCTGATTCTCTCTCCCGCTGCAGACTTCGCAGACCACGCCCCCCCTGCCACATACCCCCACCGCCCGACTCAGGCCGGGGAGCCATCCGGCCTGCAGCCAAGGCCCCTCCCCTCCCCCCCATTTCTGGAGAGGAAGTCGGCCATCGCCATCTGAACACCCGGCCTGTGGACCACCTTGAACTTAAACGGCTGAAGAGTTAGATACCAACGAGTGATCCGCGCGTTGGTATCCTTCATGCGGTGGAGCCACTGCAGCGGAGCGTGGTCCGAACAGAGGGTGAACTCCCGTCCCAGGAGATAATAGCGGAGGGTGAGGACGGCCCATCTGATGGCAAGGCACTCTTTCTCTATGGTGCTGTACTTAGCCTCTCTCTTTGAGAGCTTCCGGCTAATGTACAGCACCGGCCGTTCCTCCCCCTCTATCTCCTGGGACAGGACTCCCCCCAGCCCCCTGTCCGACGCGTCTGTCTGCAACAGAAAAGGGAGAGAAAAATCAGGAGAGTGTAACAACGGCCCGCCACATAGAGCAGCCTTGATCTGGGTAAAGGCATGCTGACACGGCTCTGTCCACTGGACCGTATCTGGCACCTCCTTTTCAGTAAGGTCAGTCAAAGGGCTGTTGATGTTCGAATAATTAGGAATAAACCGTCTATAATATCCCGCCAGCCCCAAGAACTGCCTTACCTCCTTTTTGGTCTTGGGACGTGGGCAGGTCGCAATAGCGCCTGTCTTATCAATTTGGGGACACACCTGTCCATGCCCCAAGTGGAAGCCCAGATACCTTACCTCCACACGCCCAATCGCACACTTCTTTGGGTTGGCCGTGAGCCCCGCTCCCCTCAGCGACCTCAGGACAGCCCTCAGATGCTGCATATGCCGTTGCCAATCATTACTAAATTTAATGATATCATCCAGGTAGGCAGCTGCATATGCAGCATGGGGCCGCAGAATCTTATCCAAGGGGTCGTTGAAAGGTAGTAGGTGCCCCGAACAAGCCAAACGGAAGGGTAACAAATGGGTGTAAACCAAACGGCGTTGTGAAAGCTGTTTTTTCTCTGGATAATGGAGACAAGGGGATCTGCCAATAGCCCTTTGTTAAGTTCAATGTCGAATAAAAACGAGCCGTGCCTAGCCGATCAAGCAACTCGTCAACCCGCGGCATTGGATACGCGTCGAATTTCGATAATCCACACAGAACCGGACTGAGACGTCCGTTTTCGGAACTAAAACTATCGGGCTCGCCCAGTTACTGTTGGATTCTTCTATTACCCCTATGTCAAGCATAGCGCCTAATTCAGCCTGAACTACTTTTTTCTTGTGCTCAGGTAAGCGATACAGCCGGCTGCAAACTACTACGCCCGGCTCGGTCTCGATATGGTGCTGAATCAGGTTACTACGGCCCGGTAGGGGCGAGAAGACGCCGGCAAACTCTGCCAGTAATCTTGTTAAATCAGTGAGTTGGGACGGCGAGAGGTGATCTCCACCTGGAGCCAGGGCGAGGGATTGTGGTTTGATATTCGCCTCTGGACCGAGATCATCCTACCCCCCAATCACCGTTGCCAACATCACTGATTCTGCCTCATTAAATTTTTTAAGGAGGTTGAGGTGGTAGATCTGATGGGATCCGTTCCTATCGGACCGTATTACCTCATAATCGAGATCTCCGACCTGTCGTGCGACCTCAAACGGTCCCTGCCACTTAGCCATTAATTTAGAGCTCGACGTTGGGAGTAATACAAGTACTTTCTCTCCCGGTGCAAATTTGCGTAACCTAGTTCCCCTGTTATACAGCTGGCTCTGGCGGTCCTGGGCTTGTAACA
Source organism: Carassius carassius (assembly GCF_963082965.1). Lineage (NCBI taxonomy): Eukaryota > Metazoa > Chordata > Actinopteri > Cypriniformes > Cyprinidae > Carassius > Carassius carassius. The sequence continues at coordinate 10,761,534 of NC_081755.1, read as the reverse complement.
AATTCTCCATTGATAGTCGCCCCAATGTGTGGAGTTTTGTTCTCAAGTCCAGCACATATTGAATTTCGTTTTTCCCCTGAGATGGTCCCTCCTCCCAAGTTTCTCTCAGTACGTCAAGCATCCCCCGGGGCTGGCGTCCATAGAGAAGCTTGAAGGGGGAAAACCCCGTGGAGGCTTGTGGGACCTCTCGCACAGCGAATAACAAGGGCTCTAGCCACCTATCCCAATTTTTGGCGTCTTCGTGAACGAACTTACGGATCATGGATTAAGAGTGCGATTAAATTGTTCGACCAGGCCGTCGGTTTGTGGGTGATAGACGCTAGTTCGAATCGATTTAATGCCCAACAATCCTTACAGTTCGCGTAGCGTACGTGACATAAACGCCGTGCCCTGATCGGTGAGGATTTCTTTTGGAACCCCCACCCGCGAGATAAGACGAAACAGGGCATCCACAACACTTTTAGCGGAAATGTTGCAGAGGGCCACCGCTTCAGGATATCGTGTTGCATAATCAACTATGACTAATGCAAAGCGATGTCCTCGTGCCGATCGCTCTAATGGCCCGATGAGGTCCATACCAATTCTTTCGAAGGGGACCTGCATTAAGGGAAGAGGGCACAAATGCGCTTTTGGGGCGGCCGGTGGGTTCACCAACTGACATTCCGGACAAGGCGCGCAACACCTGCGCACGTTGTCATGAATGCCCGGCCAAAAGAAACGGGTCATGAGGCGATTTAGTGTTGCGGCCTGTCCCAAATGGCCCGTCATTGGATTAGAATGAGCCGCATGGAAAAGCATTTCCCTGCGGCCCTTTGGAATTAACAACTGGGTTGTATTCACTTTTGTCCGAGTGTCTTGGGTCACTCGATACAACCAGTCTTTTAAAATGGCAAAATACAGATAGGAGAGCGGGAGGGCCGGTTGAAGAGACTGGCCATCGATGGCGCGGACCTGTTGAAACGCATGTTTTAGTGTCTCATCCTGAGACTGCTCCAGAGGAAAGTCATCACGCTCCGAGAGAATCAGTCTCCCGATTTCGTTCGGTTCCCCTGAAGCAGAACCCAGCGGTCTTGGCTCAGTTTCCCCCACCTGTACCCGCGCGGTCTCCTTCCGCGGCTTATTTCCCCAAGAGGCATCCGCACATAACGACCCCAATAAATCCGTAAACGCGGGCCAATTCGTTCCCAAAATTATCGGATGCCGGAGGTGGGGACTAACCGCCACCTCCACACTATGCTTTTGTCCCCGGAATTGAATCATAATTGGGACGACCGGATACTCCACATCCCCGTGTACGCACCGCACCTTAACCACGCGGCTTGTATCCAATGCCCCCGGTTGAATCAGGCTTTGATGGATTGAGGTTTGGTTACATCCTGAATCCACCAAGGCCGGTTATGTACCCCCCTTGATACTCACAGGTATTTGGTACTCACCAGCCTGACAGGGGGTGACCTGTGGGACGTCCGGGACCCGGATCATCGTCCCCACCTCCATCACTGGACACCGGTCCATGAAATGCTCCGGGTCCCCGCAACGCCAACAGGCCAGCCCAGACCCAGAGTGGAGGACGGGCTTTGCATGGCGGCGGCGGCGGTCCTGCTTCCTTCCCGGGTTTCGGCACCAGTGTAGCAAGTTCGTTGGAGGAAAGGAAGAGGACAAAGGGGTCGGCTGGACTGCTGATGTATTTATTTAACAAACATAAAATTAAAGTTCACAAACACCAAATGCTGACTTCTATTCTGACACGTTGGCACAACACTTTCGGTTTACTCTTTCCGGTTTTGGATTCCGGTTCGCGTCAGCAGTCCGTCTCTCTCTCACTTGCTTCCGTCTCTCCTGGAGTTTTATACTCTCTCCACGCCAATTACTGGAACAAGAAACAGGTGATGATAATTTTTGCCCAAACCACTCACTTACCGCTCGTCTCCTGATTTTCTCTCCCGCCGCAGACTTCGCTAAACCATGCCCCCCCTGCCACAAGGTGGCTCAGCTCACATCCTTGGGGGGCCCCAGTGTTCAGTCTGATGGTGCTGGATCTGTTGCTGCCAACCCGTACTGTCTGAGGTCTTCCAGTCAGAAAGTCCAACAGCCAGTTGCACAGCGAAGTGTTGAGCCCAAGTTGGATCAGTTTGTAAATGAGCTGTTGAGGGATGATTGTGTTGAATGCTGAACTGAAGTCTATGAACAGCATTCTGACATATGAGTCTAGATGTGTGAGTGCTGAGTGGACGGCAGTGGCGATGGCATCATCGGTCGACCGGTTGGACCGATATGCAAACTGGAAGAGGTCCAGGGAGGGGGGAAGGGCAGACTTGATGTGGTGCATGACTAGCCTTTCAAAGCACTTCATGAGGATGGGAGTAAGTGCAACAGGACGGTAGTCATTGAAGCAGGATGGAGATGGCTTCTTTGGAACTGGAATGATGGTGGTAGTTTTGAAACATGTGGGAACAACAGCCTGACTCAGTGAGATGTTGAAAATGTCTGTGAAGACATCAGTGAGTTCTGCTGCACAGTCTCTCAGTACACACCCAGGGATGTTGTCAGGACCCGGAGCTTTGCGTGCATTGATCATGTTGAAGGATCTCCTCACGCTGTCTGGGGTCAGCGTCACCACCTGGCTGCCGGGAGGAGGTGGAGTCTTCAGTGCAGTGGTGCTGTTTTGTTGATCAAAGCGAGCGAAGAAGGTGTTCAGCTCGTTCAGTAGAGCGATGTTGCTGTCACAGGTCCGTGGTGTGGGCTTGTAGTGCGTAATGGTCTGTATCCCCTGCCACAGGTTCCTAATGTCTCTGCTGTCGCTGAATTGATGGGCTATCCTCCTGGAGTGCTGTCTCTTATCATCTCCGATGCCATGGGACAGGTTGGCCCTGGCTGTTCTCAGGCTCACCTCATCACCAGCTCTGAAGGCAGCGTTCCGTGTCTTCAGGAGTCTGTTGACCTCTCCTGTCATCCACGGCTTCTGATTGGCCCAGACAGTGATGGTTTTTGTGACTGTTATATCATCAATACACTTGTTGATGTAGGCAGTGACAGTCTCTGAGTACTCCTGTAGGTCAGTGTTGTTATTGCATGTGGCAGCCTGCTTAAACCTTGTTCATTGTTCAAACTCACTACCCTTTCATTATGTTCGGGATGAAAACATCAACTCAATTAAACTGCTGTAAAAATGTCTTGGATTCATATTTTTTTTGTCTTGAAATCGATCTCTATGTTCCGCCTCCATCAGATGAGAGGTGCATCAACGTCCAGGAGAGCACCAGAATTCAAATAAACAATCTTCCGCCTATCTTTTTTTTTTATGTGGATTGTCTTTGTGTTTATGACACTGTACGCTACAAAACCATGCCGTTTTTTTTACTACCAAGACGCAGTTTCTAAGCGTGAGTTATTCCATAACGGACACAAACAGTTCTGTCACTGAAGAACTGAAACGTAAACAAAGGAATTATGATCCATATTACAAAGTTATTGCTTCGTTGGACTAAACGTGCTCTGTGAGATGTCGTTCAGTGGACCCTTACCTTTCTAACTAAACTGGGATTTACAGCTGAGGATGTGTTTATGACTTCTTATTATGATGAATCTTGTATGTACCGCGTTTTCATTCATTACTTTTTGATGTGTACTACTTACACAAATTTAGCAAATACATTCTTTATAAGCTGTCCATTGAAAACCAGTGATCTGTCATCGATGCTTGAGGCTTAGATCTTTATAATGATATACAGTTTTTGTCAAGATTAAATTTGTCCCCGTTTCATTTAATCTATTCGTAATTATGTGCAAACAAGGGGAGTTCAATGCACCCACGTCTGGGTGCGGGTTAAGAGGTTAACTAATTTGAAATACTTCTGCTTAATGTTACATTGTCAGATATGCAAAAGAAATCAATTGTATCTCTTGGCTCTGGCTACTGTGTATAGACCACCAGGGCCATATACAGAATTCCTAAAATAATTTGCAGATTTCCTCTAAGACCTTCTGGTTACAGTTGATGAAGCGCTAATTGTCTGAGATTTTAATGTTCATGTTGATAATACAAATGATGCATTAGGACTTGTGTTTACTGACATAATAAACTCTTTTGGAGTCAAGCAAAATGTCACCAGGCCACTCATCGTTTTAATGATACACTAGATTTAATTATATCGCATGGAATCGATCTTACTGATATAGATATCGTACCTCAAAGTGATGATGTTACCGACTATTTCCTTGTATATGGGGGCTGCATATCACTGATATTAACTATATGGCTCAGTGTTGCCGTCTGGACCAGTGGCGGCTGCTGGTCTTTCAAAGAGGGGAAGCTCATTTTCGGCTTCATTTGTAGTGACACTCGGGGTCTTTTTGACCCCAGACAATAACATTTAATTTTGTAATAGAAAAATATATACATTTTTTACAAATATAATTTTACTCTGTTCATTTATGTTTTTACTAAACTTTGTACAGTTTTTGGAGGATTTAAATCTTTTAAATTTCTATAAATAAATAAATATTTATTTAAATAGGCTTTTTTTTTACTAAAAAAGAAAAAAGCATTTCAGGTAAAATTCACTTCATAAAAGACCCAGATTTCTAACTTTCATACATGGGGATACCATAGATAATTTTATAAGGTTTAATGTAAGATTTTTGCCCATTTTTTGGAAAATTCAGTTTAAAAATTGTAATAAATCACTTTGACCACTAGATGGCTATAGTGTGTGTGTGTGTGTGTGTGTGTGTGTGTGTGTGTGTGTGTGTGTGTGTGTGTGTGTGTGTTTGTGTGTGTGTATGCGCGCACATTTTCTATCTGTCTTAGTTACCAATTTAATTTTGTTGTGGTTCTGCATTTTACAAATATCAAGAAATATTGCCGCAGTTTGTCTTTCGAATACACTTGAGAAATCCGCTATCATGGGACTGAGCGTGAAACAGCTTCACCGACTTCTTATGGTGCAGACCGCTGTCAGTCAAAAGGAAATCGACAGATCCTCCAATCATCACGCGGAAGCCCGGAGTCCGGGCCAGCCCACTCCTCATTCACCTCCAGAGACGCTGAGCGTCCATGGGCGGGACATAATCGCAGCATTTATCCAATGACCGTCTAGCTTCAGAGCACTGAAAAAAACTGTTCAAAGCAACCCCATTGAAGTCAATGGACGCTCGGCTTCAACAGGGAAATGCACTGTGACGCTACGGGAATGTATGAGAAGAAAATCGAGTCAGCCGACATGTAGCTGATTAACACAATACATAATAAACAATAGTACATATTTGAACGTTGTTTTTTTTACATTAGAGGGGAAGCTGAGCTTCCCTTGCAGTCTTAAAGAAATTCCCACTGGTCTGGACAGAACTATTGTTACAGCCACCAAAGACAGATTTGCAAATAACCTGACTGATTTATTTCAACTGCTATGTGTACCCAAAAATACATATGAAGTAGACAGAATATCTGGCAACAAGGGGGGCACTATTTTCTCTAATACATTAGAAGCTGTTGCTCCCATCAAAGTGAAAAAGTTAGAGAAAATAGTGAAAAACTCATAGTCTTCAGCACAAATGGAGAAAAATTAATCTGGAAGTTTTCAGAATTGCATGGAAAAACTGTATGTCCAGCTATAAACAGGCTCGAAAAATTGCCAGGGCCGAGCATATCTACAGACTCATTGAAAATAACAAAATAATCCAAGGTTTTTATTAGCTAAATTAACTAATAACCAGACACCACATGATTCAAATATTCCATCAATGTTTAATAGTAATGACTTTATACATGTCTTCACTGATCAAATAGATAACATTAGAAATACAATAGCGAATGTAGATTCAACAGCGTTCTTCAGTTTCATCCATCGCACCAGAGATAAACTGCAGTGCTTTACAACTACAGGTGCGTCTCGATAAATTAGAATGTCTACGAAAAATGCATTTATTTTTATTAATTCAATTCAAATTGTGAAAATAATGTATTAAAGGATCACTTCACCCATTTGCATTTAGCTTTGTATTGTTAGAAACCCAGTCATATATTATAATGATCATGGATTTTTCCTTTATTTTTCCCTGAGATGGGAGAAATAAGGATTTAAGTGTTTTACTTCCTGCTTATTATGACGTAAAAATTGTCATTTTGCGTCATAATAAGCAGGAAGTCAAAATTCATTGAAAAGTGTAGAGACTACACAGACTAGCTTATTATTATTCCAGGGGGTGGGACCCACTCACCCTACAGGCCTATTACAGATCAGTGGGTGCGACTAAACTTACAGAAACGAAAATGAAAATCTGCCATCTTGTTTGGAAGCTATGTAGCTAAGCTAACAAGCGCTTATGGAGTCAGATTTACAAGAATGGCTGGAGGAACAACTCATGATATGGAAGAAGAGGATTTTCAAAGTCTGTTGCTCGAAACAGATGTTCGTGGCTATCTATACGAGCCACAATATAGCGCAGAGCAGCTGAGGCTGATGGAGGAACAGGAGGCGGCGGCTGCAGCCGAGGCCGGAGACCTGCCTGTCGCGTCCGAGGAGCCCGGGCATGCTCGAGCTGGTGCGGACTGGTGGTGTCTGTGCTCTCGTTGTGCGCCTACGGACACAGAGCTAGAGTCCGTCTGCTGCCAAGAACTTCAAAGATGCCAATTTCTCCTCGAAGAAATGTCTGAGGCAGACAAGGACACGGATGTTTGCGTTGTGAACCATCCTAGTTTCGCCCCGCATATGGACAGAGGCGTCCTGGAGACATATTTCAGAATTGATTTCACGAAATGATTCCCGGTTAATAAGTTACGTAACGTCAACTGTAAAATGTTTGTGCAGTACCTTTTTTAATGCACAAAAAGCTTACTGTGGCATTGTTTACTACTGTGGCACGTAAATACCATACATCGCTAACTGTGTCTTCAATGTCTTGGGAGTGGGAGTGGCTTGTGGAGCTGTGCAAATGTGTTGCATTTTGGGAGTTGTGGTTTTCCATACAAATGAGCCCTAAAGTTACTTTCTGTAATAACTCAGTCAAAAAGGCACCAAATTCGAAAATTTTAATAGATTTCGACTACATATATGACCCACTTTCAATGAAGATCAATGTTCCCACGGGTGAAATGCTCCTTTAAATAAATTCAATGCACACAGACTGAAGTAGTCAGTCTTTGGTTCTTTTAATTGTGATGATTTTGGCTCACATTTACAGGCATGAAAATGGGTCAGGGGTGGAAAAGGTGAGAAGGATATTACCCCTCTAGCGGAGTACGGGGGCATGCTTCCCCGGAAGAAAATTGTAAATATTCCATATTTTAAAGCATCAATCTGATGCATTTTGAGATGCTTTTTTGCCAACCTGGGGAGAGCTTGAGAAACTTAACTTCAGCCATGAGTGAAAAATTATTATTAATTATTATTACGATTACTGTAGCCTACTGTTCATCAGTCAAATGGCGGGAGTGGAAGGGGGATCGAGCGGGAATCTTTATTGGTGTTGATTTTCAGTCTCTTTTTAATAATTGGCTTTACGCATCTGTCAATCATCCCCACTTGCTATTTGGGGAAAGAACCTAGCGCTAAGATTGGTCGAACTCTTCTTCTTTTGCTGTTGCTTGATTTGATAACTGCCCTTGCATCACCACGTTTTTGCAAAGTTTAGAGTGACAAATCGTACCAGCATACTTTTTGAAGTCAAAATGTGTATCCGCTACACAGATTGCGTACAGGTTGGCAGGCTGTATATTGATAGAACTTTGGACCACTTTACCTTCTGCCATGTCAGTCCCCTTACCTCAAAATCTACCTCCTCAAAAACAGTAGCATTAGCTAATAGGGGAAGTCGTGGCCTAATGGTTAGAGAGTCGAATTCCCAATCGAAAGGTTGTGAGTTCGAGTCCTGGGCCGGCAGGAATTTTGGGTGGGGGGAGTGCATGTACAGTTCTCTCTCCACCTTCAATACCACGACTTAGGTGCCCTTGAGCAAGGCATCGAACCCCCAACTGCTCCCCGGGTGCCGCAGCATAAATGGCTGCCCACTGCTCTGGGTGTGTTCACAGTGTGTGTGTGTTCACTGCTCTGTGTGTGTGCATTTCGGATGGGTTAAATGCAGAGCACAAATTCTGAGTATGGGTCACCATACTTGGCTGAATGTCACTTTAATAATTTTCCACCGTAACTTTAGCTAGCTGGCTAACGTTGCATTCTCTCCTGCTGTGTTCAATGACTCAATTCATCAAGCTGTAGCTAAAGTTAGCTAAGAGCTCAACAATAGTTGTCAACAGAGCTCCTGGGTAACTTAACTTAGATATACCAGAAAATATGAAAATTATTGAAACCATCACTCCCCAAATTCAGACAGGTAAATTGCTGAGGCCAGGCGTGCTTTCAGCTTCTGATGGTGGTCTGCACTGGTGATGCAAGGTCCTTGGCGTTAATGTTTCCATGCACTCGCGCTCCCTTCTAGCACGCGCACCTGTTCGCAGTTCACTGAATCGCAGTACACTGAATCTCGCGCTCCCTTCTGGCACGCGCACCTGTTTGCAGTTCACTGAATCTCGTGCTCCCTTCTCGCACACACACCGGTTCGGAGTTCACTGAATCGCAGTTCATTGAATTTCGCGGTCCCTTCTGGTACGCACACCTGTTCGCAGTTCACTGAATATGAATACCCCCCCCCCTCCCAAAAAAGAAACTTTTCTCATCGAATCTACACGATTCATGTAGGTCACCTCTTTTGGTTTCAAAACTGCAAATGTTGCCAAAAGTTGAGGGATTTTCATGAATGCATTTAACAGAAACCCAACAAATCACAATCTCAACAAATTAGAATATGATGACATGCCAATCAGCAATTTAACTCAAAACACCTGCAAAGTTTTCCTGAGCCTTCAAAATGGTCTCTAACAATAATTGACACCCTTCACAAGGAGTGCAAGTCACAAAAATGCATTGCCAATAAGCTGGCTGTTCACAGAGTGCTGTATCCAAGCATGTTAACAGAAGGTTGAGTGGAATGAAAAAGTGTGTAAGAAAAACAACCAACCGAGAGAATCGCAGCCTTATGAGGATTGTCAAACAAACTGGATTCAAGAATTTTAGAGAACTTCACAAGGAATGCACTGAGGCTGGGGTCAAGGCACCAAGAGCCATGATACACAGACATGTAAAGGAATTTGGCTACAGTTGCCATATTCCTCTTGTAAAGCCACTCCTGAACCACAGACCACGTCAGAGGCATCTTACCTGGGCTAAGGAGAAGAAGATATGGACTGTTTCCATTGGTTCAAAGTCCTTTTTTCAGATGATAGCAAGTTTTGTATTTCATTTGGAAACCAAGCTCCTAGAGTCTGGGGAAGGGTGGAGAAGCTCATAGCCCAAATTGCTTGAATTCCGGTGTTAAGTTTCTACAGTCTGTGATGATTTGGGGTGCAATGTCATTTGCTGGTGTTGGTCCATTGTGTTTTTTGAAAACCAAAGTCACTGCACCAGTTTACCATGGAATCTTAAAGCACTTCATGCTTCCTTCTGCTGACCTGAAGGCCAATAATTCACAAAATTATTTTTTATTGGTTTTATGAATAATTCTAATTTGTTGAGATATTGAATTTGTAGGTTTTTGTTAAATGTGAGCCAAAATCATCACAATTAAAAATACCAAAGACCTAAACTACTTCAGTCTATGTGTCTATTGAATTTATTTAATACATTCTTTTCACAATTTGAATTGAATTAATAAAAATAAATGCATTTTTTGTAGACATTCTAATTTATCGAGATGCACCTGTAGTTGTAAAGCACTGCAGTTTATCTTTGGGTCCGATGGAAACTTTTACTCAACATTCTAATTTATTGAGAACCACCTGTATCAGACAGGAAGAGCTAAATAAACGTATCACTGCATCTAAACCAACAACATATTTATTAGATCCTGTACCCACTAAATTACTGAAAAAGCTTTTTCCTGTAGCCGAAGAACCACTTCTTAACATCAAATTATTGACCCATTTCAAATCTTCCATTTATGTCTAAAAACTTAGAAAAATTTGTGTTTGCTCAATTGTGCTTCTTCCTGCATAAAAAAGAAAGATCTGTTTCATAAATTACAAATGACTTGCTTCTTGTGTCAGATCAAGGCTACATCTCATTGCTAGATTACTTGATCTTAGTGCTGCGTTCAACACCATAGATCATGAAATACTCATAGATTGATTACAAAAGTAGTAGTGAATGAAGAGGTATCATATCGATCACAAGTGCAGTATGGAGTACCTCAAGGCTCAGTTGTAGGGCCATTACTCTTCACGCTTTACATGTTACCCTTGGGAGATATCATCAGGAAACACAGTGTTAGTTTTCACTGTTATGCTGATGATATTCAGCTCTATATTTCTTGGCAGCCCTGCAAAATATACCTATTTAAAAAACATATGGAATGCATAGTAGATATAAAAAACTGGATGATGAGTAATTTCTTACTGCTAAATTCTGAAAAAACAGAGGTGTTAATTATAGGACCTAAAACTCTGCATTTAATAACCTAGAACACTGTCTAAGACTTGATGGCTGCTCTGTCAATTCTTCATCATCAGTTAGGAACCTAGGTGTGTAACCACTGTAATTAGCACAAACTGGGCTATAATAATATGTGAACGTATGTACATGATATTGTTTTTGAGAAAAAAAATGTTATGCGTGGTTAGTGAAGAACTATAAATGTTAAATCACTTGAATAAGGCCATAAAACACATACAGAACATTAGTTCTCAGGACTTTTGAGAACTGGAGCTTGTAACCTAGAATTTTTCTTTCTAAATTATGTGAAAATCATCTTGTTTACCCACTCACAGAAAACAATATATTGATTTAAATTTTCTAAGACACTTTTTGTTGGTAAAAGTCATATGCGAGTAGGCATCAACTATCATGAATATCATTGTGATTTACACCTGATAAGACAAAGGCCTGCATAATGAGCTGCATAATGAGCCTTTCAGTCAGCTGTGTCACTGAGAGGGAGGAATTACAAGAAAGCATGTAAGGACAAAATAAATGTATAAAATTTTATGTTTGTAGTTTATTTAGAATATATTTAATTATCCCACAACATAATGTAATATCAACTTGCGAGTGCAGTTAAACAGTTTATTTGGAACAATCAAAGCTGTCTTTGAAACTGAATTTTTTGCATCATAACTCCAGTCATCTAATTTTCTACAAATAAAACATTTATTGTTATCATTATCTTTATTAAAAAAGAGCTGAGAATATTTTTTTCATGTTTTTTAGGGGGTGGGGGGTAAATTGAAAGAACAGCATTGTGTTACATTTGTTACAGTTACATTTATTCTTTACATTTATATTATTTACATCAAGCTTTTGAATGGTATAGTATTGTATATTGTCATTGAAACTTCATAATGTTTCACTTGATTATACATTTAGTCAGGAATTATAGTTTGGAAAAAGTCTAACTAGTAAAATGTTTACACGTTATGTGAAAACTAGTACAGGTATATAAATAAATAAAAAGAGACTAACTCATGTTTATGATCTCAGCTGAATAAAGTGCTTCATTCTTTTTTTCTGAGGAAATCCAAATCTCAAATCCTGAAGTCCAAATCACATTTCTGGGGTGAATTATGTCTCATTCCTCTCATCGTGAAGCAAACAGTAAAATAAAAAACCTTGAAGAACAGTCTCGCTGCGTTGTTTTCTGCTGTGCGTATTCAAGCCGTGCGCTTCAGTGAAACATTAGAATCTCGAAAGCGCAGGGGCGTGGTCACATCTGGAGATAATGAAGGGAGACATGAAAAACAGACATCACGTTGTTTTCATATGGATTACTTTATCACAAAATATTAATTTTCAGAAGCACATGTTTAGTTTAAAAGTAGACATGTCAGGCTTTCTATAGATATCTCTCTCATGTCTCTTCGTTAAGTATACACTGAGTTACAGTTCATTTTAATTACACATTTGTAAATGAAGATCACCGCAGATAAAGGCTGCAGACAGCACATCTTGTTTGCTATCTTTATTTTATAAGTGCACAAAGTTCTGTTGTTATTATGTTTGTATACAGAAAAAGTAAACCCTTTACAGATTCTATTGATGTATTTATCTTATCTGTACGATCAAAACTGAAAGTGTAATTTAAGTTATTTTCGGGGTTATAAGGACAAAGTGACTCATAACGCGTATATGCGTTAAACGACTTCAGAGGGTTAAATCAAACTTGCATGACAGGATAGGCACTAAACAAAAGTACCAAATGTATTTTTTCTGGTAACACTGGGCCCCACAGACTCTTGGCATATCTTGTTTATGATAAGGCTGTCCAGCCTGTCTTTGTGGAAATTGCATAGTAACAGACTATTAAGTCTATCTTGGCCCATTGTAGACCTAAGCCACGTCTTCAGTCTCCGCAATGCACTGAAGCTCCTCTCAGCTTCACATGAGGACACTGGCACCACCAACAAAATTCTGACAAGGACCTCAACTTGGTCAACCCCCGTTACTCCACTGGCATTCCCCTGAGGACCTATGCAACCTCTCCACTGCTGCTAAATGGGTATTTCTGGCAAAAGAGGGGCAACAGTACTGAGAGAGAACCTTTATGCAACTCAGGGTACTCAACTATTGATTCAGTTAACACCCCAGTCAGAAGGACACTCTCTAAGTTTAAAAAAAAGTCTTTAGACTGACAAGGTACGCAATATCACGTTCATTATCAAAGTCGATTAATCTGGGATAATGAGCGCGATATTGGATAGCTTGTCAGTGATCTACCGTTCTGTTTATTAAATGTCGCTCAATTTGAAAGCAGGTGATGCCGATTTAGCGGTAATCAGGGAACCAGATTTACTGACTAGATACGCATGATCATATCGTTAGATATATCGCCCAGCCCTAGACTGTCTTGATTGAAACGGTCATCAAACTGAACCTCCACACAATCCAATACTTTAAAGAACTCTGCCCTGTAATGATCCACTGCTTTGCCAGCAAAGCGTCTTGAATTTGTGGTCTCAATGGTGTCAACTGATTCAGTGAAGACAACCAATGCTGTAGCTTTCTTATACAGCTCAAGATGGCTCTTGTCATTTCTCTTTCTCTGAAGGGAGGATTGGATACAATCTACTGCAGCCTGCATACCAGATACAGTCTGGGTCTTCTTCTGCAGTGAAATGTTTAGGCACTCAAGCTGTCCAACCACAGCAGAAGCAAGTGTGAGGCCCAACACAGTCTTACCTTTGCTGGAGTGCTCAAATAAGCCACTGGCAGTTGAAGCTGTCCTAGATACACTTTTGGCCATCTCCTCTAGGCTGCCAAGCACCTGCTCATACTGCCCTAGCACAGCTAATATAGCAGAATTGTGCACAGTCCACCTGGTTGGACATAGAGGGGTTTCAGAAGTGATGGGTACATTTTCAGAGGTAACTATGTTTTAAAATATTCTCTTAAATCTTCCTGACTGACTAAAAAGGATGCCTAACTGGTGGACCCAAGAAAGGCAGTCCCGGATCATTGGGGAGGCTGAGCAGCTAGCCTGTGTGATTAGACTGACACAGAATGCACCTGTGGCGCATACTGTGGATGTACCAGATACGGTCCAGTGGACAGAACAGTGCCAAAAGGCCTTTATCTGGGTTAAGGCTGCCCTGTGTGGCGGACCGCTCCTGCACTCTCCTAACTTTTCTCTCCCCTTTCTGTTGCAGACCGATGCGTCGGACAGGGGGCTGGGTGCGGTGCTGGAGGTGGAGGACTGTCCGGTGTTTTACATTAGTCGGAAGCTCTTGAAGAGAGAGACTAGGTACAGCACCATAGCGAAGGAGTGTTTGGCCATCAGGTGGGTGGTCCTCACCCTTCGCTATTACCTCCTGGGCCGGGAGTTCACCCTCTGCTCGGACCACGTGCCCCTCCAGTGGTTCCACCGCATGAAGGACACCAACACGCGAATCACCCGTTGGTATCTAGCTTTACAGCCGTTTAAGTTCAAGGTGATTCACAGGCTGGGGGCGCAGATGGCTGTGGCCGACTTCCTCTCCAGGAATGGCTCCCCGGCCTGAGTCGGGCGGTGGGGGTATGTGGTGGGGGGGTGGCATGGTTCAGCGAGGTCTGCGACGGGAGAGCAAGTGAGGAGACGAGCAGTGGTAAGTGGGGCAAGTGAATAATGATTAACACCTGGATCTCGTTGCAGTGATTGGCGTGGGGAACTGGTATTTAAGCCGACTGAGGACCGGCGAGAAGCGAGAGAACTGGGGACTCGCGGGAGTTAGAAGCTGCGGAACTGCAAACCTAAAGACACGAAGAGTACAGTAGTGTGAAGTAGAGATATACTGTGAAGTGCCTGCGCATGTGGCGCGATTGTTTATTTGTTTTCTTATTGTTGAATAAAGTATCCCATGAGCCTCAGCACGCCGACCCCAGTCTCCTTCCTCTTTACATTAACGAACATTGTTACAGCGCCACAATGCACATAGAGAGCAAATGGCTGCTGTAAAAGGTTTCCCAAACACATTGCCGCTTTGCCCCCCACCAGCTGTGTGAACTTTTCTGCGGTGCCTGGTGGTGGCACTGTATGGCCCTCGGTAGACGGCACTCCTCCGCTGCCTGGTGTACGGCGACGGCTCCTCTGGTTTGGGGCAGCCAGCAAGAGTCCCCCATTCCTTGCTCTTCCCCATTCTGGCAGATGGTGCCGACTCTTCCGCTCCCTCACGGACGGCAGCCACCCCTCCACTTTGCAGGCGGCCAGCAGCGAGTTCGTCCGCCCCCCAGGCAACTCACTCCAGCCCACCGCCTCGAGTATCCACGGCGGCACACTCCCTCACCTCAGCTAGATGGCACCGCGGGTTCATCCCAGCGGCGAGGGATCTTCAGCAGCACGTCCCCCCTTCCTCCCAAGTTTCGGCACCAGTGTAACAATATAAAAACTCTATAATCATGTGAAGAAGGCGGGAACTGACGGATATTTAAAATGAAAGCTCTAATAATAAAATAAACACAAAACAGCGCGACAGCCCCTTGCGGACGACTGCATTGCTCAAACAAAACCAAACACAAAATAAAACCCAGGCCTGGTCCTCTCTCGTCCTTCACTGTTGTAGCTCCTCTTTTATATTTTTCCGATCTTCTCCGTGGGACTCAAAACTGGTGAGTGGAGCAGGTGTAGCTCATTTCCAAATCACTCCACCGGCCTCACTCCGTTCCCACGGCTCTCGCCCCCCCCCCCCCCCCACATCTCACAGATATAAACCAACTAAATCACAGTGAAAGTCTGAAAATCAAAAGTGCGCACCCGCACCAATCTAACTTACAGGACTTGTATATGCGTACACTATGGGTGTATTTAAAATTATATTAAACAAGCTAGGTAAACGCATAGACTGTATAAAACAAGAGTAAACATTATAACTGCTAACATAGCAGACTACATCGGTGACAAAAGTTCATTGGTACACAATCATATTTTTTGGACACAATTTATTAATGACTCTATATATCTATATTAAAGAGAAAATAATCACTTCATCCAATGTTTAATGCGAATAAAATAGCATTGACTAACTGGAGTTCCACAACTACTGAAACACGTTGTTTTCTCGCACCGGACTGTGTGTTTGTTGGTGGTGGTGAGGTAAAAGGGGAGTAGGCAGTGGAACAAAGCACTGTGAGGCAAAGCAGGGGGAACTCGAAATGTTTAAAACTTTTTTTGTTGTTGCTCCGATTGCATTTGTATTGTTTTACTACTTACACGATTATTTTAACTATATATCATTATATTATTTTCAATACACATATTTTAAATATATTTTAATACATTTTCTGTTTGGCTGATGTGTTCGAGGCGGGACATTTATTTTGACGTGCTGTGAGCAGCAGCGCCAGAGCACACAGTCCTCTAACTCTCCCTCTTGTTTTCCATCGTCGTTAACAGTTCTGTCTAATATGTTTAACAGTTCTATCAGATTATTAGGTAGACTCCTATTCAAAGTAATTAAAATGTGTACAAATAGTATTATAACTATTGCTTTTATTTTATTAGTAAAATAAAGGCAAATATGATTACTTTCACGTTTGCCGTCAGTATTCCGCAAATACACATTTTACATTTAAACAAATCTTTGAAAGGCTAATAAAGATTTACATATTTGTGGAAAATATTTTGTCAGCTATATTATTACTTTTGTTAATCCATTTTCAAATAATTTTACATTTCTTAAATATTAATAAAAAGAAATAAAACTATATCAGTGAAAAAAACTATATAGGTCAACCACTAATTACAGTGCTATCAGACCTTAGCCATTAATATGTCTTTAAGATATAAAGGAAAAAAATTCAAGGCATGTCAAAACTTCTCCAGGGCCCCAAAACCCATCAGAGCCCAGAGGGTTAAAACTCTGTAAGCCTAATGTAACATTGCAAAAAACAGCCATTAAGGATGGATTAAAGATAAAAAAAAAAACAACCTCCTTGTTCCTCACTTTTTTTTTAAGTTTTATGATCATTGTTAGTTTTCTGTAGGGCTGTGCGGTATGGACATAACAACCTAACTTAATTTTTTTGTTAAATTTTGCGATTTCTATTTTAATCACGATTTTAAAATACACAGACATGATTTACTTAAATGCATTCAGTATGAATTTGAAACATATTTCCAACAGAAAACCAATTAGAGCTTTTAAAGTTGTAACATGTCTCAAACAGACATAAGTCAAAATAATCACCTAAGTAAAGGTGTGAAAAAAATGGCTCATTGTAGTGGTGACTTAGGTGTTGAAATGTATTTGTTGCGCCTTGTTCACACGGACTTGTTACGTTCATGGACTTTCTGTTTCCTTATTTGGTCATGTTCCTTTTCCTGTTTGGTTGATTTGATTAATCCCCACCTGTCTCCATTTCCGAATACTTTCCTCGTGTTTAAATACCCTGTCTTTTCAGTTCCTCCTTGTCCGTGATTAATGTATTGCATCTTATTGTATAGTAATGCTGGATGTGTCCTTATTCTCAAACTGTGTCCCGTGAACTCACAAATCTGTCTATGCTTATGCAAATGCACCAAAGACGGGGTGTGTGAACCTGGCTTTACGTAGGCCTATGTGCAGTCTCCTCTGTTCTTGCGCTCCATTTAGGCATGCTGCATTCTGACTGGATCAGACAGCATACTGCGGGAGGTCGGGGCAGCTGAAAAACGTGCTATGAAGTGATTTAGAAATCACACACACTCAAATTGTTACCTTATGACAATTTTGATTAACCGCACAACCCTATTCCTTACTGATGACAAAAAATTGACAGAGCACTATATACAGACTAATATACAGACTTTTTCTAGCTGTGGCCCATCTCACCACGGTACGGAGCATAAGCCCGAGCCCACCGATGACGGAGAGCTAATGAGCCTAACCCATCAGACCAAGTGCGAGAGCCGGCTACAGTGTCCACCACAATGGAGAGCCACGAACGGTGTGAGTGTGGAGTCGAGCTCCTCCCCCTGGATCGCGGCTGAGCTTAATATGGAGCACCAAAATGGGCAAAATGCAGAAGTGGATCTTATAGACTGGGAACCGGAACTGGAAATTTAACTACCCCCTCTCCTCTCTCTGTCGTCTCCGTTGGTCCCCTCAATGCCTGTTGCAAGAAAGTGTCCTCCAGTGCCCGCTCCTAGAAAGTGTCCACCAGTCCCAGCTCCTAGAATGTGCCCTCCTGTGGCCTCTCCTCCAAAATGCCTGTCCTCCCACACACTCCTGCCTCATTATCTGGCAGCCCCTCTGCTGGCCCTCAGCCCACCATCATGCGGTGCGTGCCCCATGGGACTGCCATCCTCCAGGCTCACTGTGGTTGACGCCTCCAGCCTCTTCGGCCAGGACTCCACCTTGGCTACTAGCTCCCTCCACCATCAATCATCGATCCATCAGCTCCGCCAGTCTCCCTCATCCCTCCAGTTCCACCTTGGTCTGGCGTCAACCATGCTGCACCTTGGGACTCCACTCCTCTGACTTCGCTTCATCCCTCTGTCTCTGTCTGGCTCCTCCATCCCCTCCTCTCCACCTTGATTCTCAGTCGCTCTGGCTCCGCCGCAGATCCCTGGCCTCCCAGATCCTTGGCATCCCCCTGACTCATTGGCTCTCCACCACAAGCTCCTCCTCCACCTGCTCCACCGCCATTGGTCTCCCCCCTGGAGTCGGAGGCCATTCCTCCTCCATGTCTTCTCCCACTGTTGGCTTAACCTTGGGCCGCTGTTATGGGTGTGGCCTTGGTCCAGCTAGACTCCTCCTGCTCCAAACGCTTCCTGTCTCCTCCCTCTGTCATCTCTTTACTGGGGACAGGAGACTTGTTGTCAGGATTGGATTTATTTTGTCATGTATAATTTTGTCTTTGCTAGTTACTTGAGAAAAGTAATATGAATACGTAACTTGTGTTACTTGTAATGGGTTACCTCCAACAAGGTTTTAGGACATCTGGTCACTTCTGAAAGCTGATTACAACTGCGGATGGTATAATAGTTAAAAGCAGACTCCCCTTGTTTTGTGTAAACCTAAATCTAACTGTAAGCTTGTCTAAGGACCTGAGGACTGGTGTGTTGTGCTCAGATTTAATGTTTCTTACAACCTGAATTCCGGAAAAGTTGGGACGTTTTTAAAATTTTAATAAAATGAAAACTAAAGGAATTTCAAATCACATGAGCCAATATTTTATTCACAATAGAACATAGATAACGTAGCAAATGTTTAAACTGAGAAATTTTACACTTTTATCCACTTAATTAGCTCATTTAAAATTTAATGCCTGCTACAGGTCTCAAAAAAGTTGGCACGGGGGCAACAAATGGCTAAAAAAGCAAGCAGTTTTGAAAAGATTCAGCTGGGAGAAGATATAGTTAATTGATATCAGGTCTGTAACATGATTAGCTATAAAAGCTTTGTCTTAGAGAAGCAGAGTCTCTCAGAAGTAAAGATGGGCAGAGGCTCTCCAATCTGTGAAAGACTGCGTAAAAAAATTGTGGAAAACTTTAAAAACAATGTTCCTCAACGTCAAA
Source organism: Carassius carassius (assembly GCF_963082965.1). Lineage (NCBI taxonomy): Eukaryota > Metazoa > Chordata > Actinopteri > Cypriniformes > Cyprinidae > Carassius > Carassius carassius. The sequence continues at coordinate 10,742,520 of NC_081755.1, read as the reverse complement.
TTGCAAAGGCTTTGCAAATCTCATCATCTACAGTGCATAACATCATCAAAAGATTCAGAGAAACTGGAGAAATCTCTGTGCGTAAGGAACAAAGGCCGGAGACCTTTATTTTGGATGCCCGTGGTCTTCGGGCTCTCAGACGACACTGCATCACTCATCAGCATGATTGTGTCAATGACATTACTAAATGGGCCCAGAAATACTTTCAGAAACCACTGTCGGTAAACACAATCCGCCGTGCCATCAGCAGATGCCAACTAAAGCTCTATCATGCAAAAAGGAAGCCATATGTGAACATGGTCCAGAAGCGCCGTCGTGTCCTGTGGGCCAAGGCTCATTTAAAATGGACTATTTCAAAGTGGAATAGTGTTTTATGGTCAGACGAGTCCAAATTTGACATTCTTGTTGGAAATCACGGACGCCGTGTCCTCCGGGCTAAAGAGGAGGGAGACCTTCCAGCATGTTATCAGCGTTCAGTTCAAAAGCCAGCATCTCTGATGGTATGGGGGTGCATAAGTGCATACGGTATGGGCAGCTTGCATGTTTTGGAAGGCTCTGTGAATGCTGAAAGGTATATAAAGGTTTTAGAGCAACATATGCTTCCCTCCAAACAACGTCTATTTCATGGAAGGCCTTGTTTATTTCAGCAGGACAATGCAAAACCACATACTGCAGCTATAACAACAGCATGGCTTCGTCGTAGAAGAGTCCGGGTGCTAACCTGGCCTGCCTGCAGTCCAGATCTTTCACCTATAGAGAACATTTGGCGCATCATTAAACGAAAAATACGTCAAAGACGACCACGAACTCTTCAGCAGCTGGAAATCTATATAAGGCAAGAATGGGACCAAATTCCAACAGCAAAACTCCAGCAACTCATAGCCTCAATGCCCAGACGTCTTCAAACTGTTTTGAAAAGAAAAGGAGATGCTACACCATGGTAAACATGCCCCGTCCCAACTATTTTGAGACCTGTAGCAGAAATCAAAATTGAGATGAGCTCATTTTGTGCATAAAATTGTAAACTTTCTCAGTTTAAACATTTGCTATGTTATCTATGTTCTATTGTGAATAAAATATTGGCTCATGTGATTTGAAAGTCTTTTAGTTTTCATTTTATTAAAATTTAAAAAACGTCCCAACTTTTCCGGAATTCGGGTTGTATAAGAATTCTGACAGCAGCTCCCTGGATAAACTGCTGCTGTCTAATTGTCTTCTTGGGAAAGCCAGTGAGGAGACTATTACAATAGCCCACCTCCCTGCTTGTGAACAAGGCATGAACAAGTCTTTACTGGAAACAAAACATCTAATTAAGGCTAGGTAAATCTGGGTATCCTCTGCATAGCTATGATTGGCAATTTGGTTCTTTCTCATTATTTGACTTAGTGGGAGCACATACAAGCTAAACAAGAACGGTGCAAGAACTGAGCCTTGTGGGACTCCCCATGTCAGAAACCAGGGTCCCTCAATAGGGAGCCCACACGAGAAAAATATTTGGCCTGTGCTAATTTAAAATAAAGTGGCATGAAAATTCAAATGCAGCATTGGAAAGTGACAATAACTAACACCGTGTCTACAGTGGATGCGAGCGGCGCGTTGCCACTCGAACTTATTATAATCAGTGATGCAGTCTACACTTGATGCTACGCAGCACGGCACGGCAAATACCTGACAGAAAACTGCTGAATCATTCAATTTATGACATGCTTTCACAAATTAAAATGATTTGCAATGCTTTGTCTCGTCCAGTGTATAGATATACGATGTGACAGCAACAACATGGTAAGTGTGATGTAAAGAAAAGTGGACACTGAAAATAAAAAAGTGACATGACATACAGCCAAGTATGGTGACCCATAGTCAGAATTTGTTCTCTGCATTTAACCCGTCCAAAGCAGTGAACAAACACACACCGTGAACACACACCCAGAGCAGTGGGCAGCCATTTAAGCTGCGGCACCCAGGGAACAGTTGGGGGTTCGATGCCTTGGTCAAGGGCATCTCTGGTATTGCCAGCCCGAGACTCAAACCCACAACCTTACATTAGGAGTAAAACTCTCTGACCACTAGGCCATGACTTCCAAATAGATTTGTTAATGTTTATGTATGAAAGTTTATTAACATGTTAGTTAATTATTGTAAAGTGCTACATAATGTATTTGAGTGTTCACTTGAAAAAAATAAGTCGCCCCCCTTAAGAAAATCTAAAATAAATTCCCCCTACACGAACGCATATAATGTATTATTTCCCTCCTCTCGACGCTCCACTCCAGTCCAGCGGGAGGCGCTAAACACATACGTTTGTTTGACAAACACCATTAAACCGCAGAGGAAGAAGATTAGTTTCACCACACTCTGTTGTTGAGTCGTGATGCTGGTTTAATAAAATCTGTAAAATCTGAAAGTTTTTGAATCAGGTCAGTAAATACCTGTAATATTCTCGTCCTCACAGTCATGTCTGAGCTTTGAAGCGAGCAGGAATTTCTGGAGGAGTTTATCATCTGAACTGAGATCTGCTGCTGTGAAAATGATGTTTGTTAAAGAAGAGAGAGAAGAGAACACGAGTGAACTAGAAACCAGCACAATAAAACACGAGGAACCAGAAACCAGCTCAATAAAACTCGAGGAACCAGAAACCAGCTCAGTAAAACTCGAGCAACCAGAAACTTTGAGAATAAAAAACGAGAACCCAGAAACCTGGAAAATAAAATATGAGGAACCAGAAACCTGGAGAATAAAACAGGAGGAGCAAGGAGGTTGGTTTTTATTCTTCATTCATCTTTAATGACTGTTTGTGACATATTCACGTGTACAAAGCTTTAACCCTATACAGTCATCCTCATTGTCATATGGTTAGCAAAATTCATTTTAAAATGTAATATGCAAAATGAAAATGCAATATGTAAAATAGCAGTGTATTACTGTATTTAGACGTACAGTTTACCACGCATGTGTGCAAAATTTTTGCAAAATTAAAAATCATTCAATTCTATAAATTTACATTTGCCATTTTCTACACTAGTTTTAAAATGTAAATCAAAAACATTTTAACAATTTAACAATAAAAGTTGTACAATTAAAATTACATCGTATTACCCAAATTGATTAGATGTGCTCAGTATGTCCAAGCAAAACCTGTAGCAAATTATCATTGAAATGTCATTTTTCCTGAATGCATTTAGACTTACTCATCGTAATACTGCGTGATAATTGCAGCAACAACTTAAAAATGATCCGAAATCAATATTTGAGTAAGTACATAACCAGCCAGTGTTCAAAACTATCGCCTTATTTTAGCCCAATTCACTACGCTTAGCTTAATAATGTTTTCTAATTTCAGTGGTATGGGAAGCTTTTTTGTGGGAAATTAGAGCATGCCCCTGCGTCATTACGTCACGTCTGTAAACATGAAGTTGTTCGGCTACTAGGCTACCGCATGTGAGGATCCTGCAGGTGGATGATCGTTAATAGCCTTTCCCACAGCAGCTAGAATAATTAAACTAATTTTGATGGACGATTGTAATTCAGAAAGAATTGTGTGTGAATGAAACAAGTAACTGAAATTATATTCAGTAGAGAAGAACAGTAAATAAGCTCATCTCTAGGGCTAGCTATCGAATATTTTAGTAATCGAGTATTCTACCAAAAATTCCATCAATTAATTGAGTAATCAGATAAAATGTGTTTTTGCTTAATTAAAGTGCAATATTAATTATGCAAGAGAAATCAAGACTCTATTCTATTTATCTTTTAATTATTGAAAATTAAGCACACTTAACTTTTTGGTAAACAAAGGGGATTTACTATTAAAAATAAAACATGGAAGAAATGTTGTGTGACTAAAGCTTAAAAAAAATGTTAGAATTTTTTTATTTTTATTTTTAGTAGTAGGCTATGTCCATTCTGCTGAACAATAGTAATACATCTCTGGCAAATACTTGTCTTTAAACTAAACCAGACTTTTATTTTGACGGGTTGACGTACCTTCCTTTACAGCTCTGTGTATGTGAATATGAATGATGTATTACTCTTATGAGCAAAAATGACGGTGTATCTTACTGAGAAAAATGCAAGTGATCATGCTGGCGTCTCCATGTCCTGAAGGATCTCCACACAAACCATTGGATACAAGATTTGAGGAACCCTTATGTAAATGCAGTAACTAGCGGAAGTGTTTGTGGGCAGGTCAGATTCCATTTGTTGGGTTACCCAGTGACGTATTCTGGTAACAGGCAAAAAATTCGAAAATAAGATGAATCCTTAAGGTGTTTCAGAATCGATTCTCTTTTGAGAGACTATCTTTATTTATCATGCACCTTTTTGATTAACAACTTTGCAGACTGTTTTCATTTACGGATAGCTATGTTATAAACTGCTAAAGAGATATTTTTTAAAAACCCATATGAAGTACTCTTTAAATGGCCTATCAATTTTAATAAACAAAAATAGGCATTATAAATGTATAGGAGACATATAATAGGAAATAAAGACAAAAGCAAACAATTCAGTCAAACGTATGCTACAAAGTCAGCACTGAACTATGATTAAATAAAATAAATATTTAAATATGAAATATAACTGTGGTTAGCCAAAACAATATTATGATCTGGAAAAAATAATAGATTCATGAGACCAAAGATTACCTGTTAGCCTCAAAATGAATTTAATTCCATGTTTAACCACTGCAGAGACATCAGAGCCAGTGGCTCAAATGTCAGAAGTATAGGTCGACTGATATATCGGTTTTGCAGATTAATCGGCATGGTAGTTGGTTGCTGGTTTTCCGGCTTCATCCATTGCTGGAGCGGTTGAGAAGGCTCTGTCTTTAGTTTTTACAGTGTGAGAGTGACCTCTAGTGGTTGAAATCGCTGACAGCATGTGCTGTTTGTGACCCGTCACGGAAAACAGTGACACAGGTCGGCAGCACAACTTTCGAGCAAAATGAGAAAGAAGCGTTTTTTGTTTTTTTTCAAAATGGCTGATTTTTCGTTCTTTTGCAGAATCTGTTCATTGTGATCAGGAAGAAGCCTCTCCGTGTTTGAGATAGCAGTATTGGTATATTTAAAAACGTACATTTTGAGGTTGAAATCTACCAGTTTTTCAGAGAGACTAGAGCGTGTCATTGTCTGTGTATTTCCATACTAGTTAAGCTGGCTGTTGTTTCTTTTGTTTTTGCCCCGCCCTCCAAGGGAAGCGTGACTACTTATTATGCAGTGCTCTGGCCGGCTCTAGCTGATATAAAAATGTAATGAAGATGGACACTGCAAAGATTATTGCAGATGAGCTGAACCGTGGCAGTTACACTGAAAATGTTTTGAAGTACTTATTCGACAAGACGGATCCTTATGAACAAGCGCTCACTGATTCTGAAGACGATCTGAGCAACGATGAAAGCGGCATGATAAGACTGAATAATATCCCTAATCTACAACTGAGTGAAGATGAAGACGAGGAAGAATGTATCGGACTGGCGTCAGAAGAGTTTGACCATAAGATATCAGAGGCTATATCGATAATAACATTTGATGGGGATAAAGACAGAGAAAGTGTGCCCGAATGACTCATTTCATTGGAGGCAATGAGATCTGCAAGAATACTTTTGTTTCTTATGGGGTGAGTTTCCATAAGCATCAAAGTTTGTCGTTTTGTGTTCATTCTAAGAACACGTACACGTTATCTCATGTTTAGTCCATGTTTAGACATTACGTTAGTTACTTGCATTTACGCATTACTGTAAGTGTTTCCTGCGTGAGGTAATTTTTTGGTGTATGTTACCATGATATTCACCTGCTGCTAAGGTACCTCAGCGTTTCACAGACAGACTGTGAAATGACTGGTTACATGAGCCTAAGTTCTTTTCAATAAAATACATGCAAACGTTAATATTAGATAATTTTAGGATACAGTATAAGATGTACTGAATATTCTTCAGTTTTATCCAAAACAGAAATATGACGAATAGAATATCAGACCTCTGTCATATGGCCAAAAAAAATAAATGCAAAAAAAAAAAAAAAAAGCTTTTTGCATAGTTGTTTGCATTTGTAAGATATGATATGGTAGCACTTTAAAATAAGAGTCCATATGTAGCATTAAGATTAATGAAAGCTGTGTAAGTATTGTTCCTTTTCAGAGTAGAGCCCTATGATTTCTGGGATGTGGAATCACGGAATCCAGTCATAAAACGGAATTCACAGTTTAAGGTGGAATGTCACGGAATTTGTCATATTTTCGAATTAATTAATCAAAAGTAGGTCATTACACTTAAATCAAATCATGATATGGAATAGTATCTGTAACTATTAAGCTGCAAATGTCAATTTAAATATGAATCCTGCATGTTCTGCGTGTTAATGAATGGCGCAGACGCAAGGTTTCATTTGTTAATTTACACACATACTGAAGTGCGCGTGATGCTCGCAGTGGTTTCAACTTCTGTTGTCTCACTAAATGAGGATGTAAACAGAACTGCTCTGACAGTCACTTCATGAGCATCTGACCATTAGATTTGAGTGAAAATAGCATCATATCACATATACAGAACTGTAAAGGTATTCATGTCAACCCATCAAAATAAAACTTCGGCTATTTTTTGGTAGACTGTACTATTATTATTATTATTATTACTACTACTAGTATGGTTCAGTACAGATTGAACTTATTATCCATAGTGGTTCTTACGTAGTCCTTCTACGTCATCACCACATAGTGTGCTTTATAAGTTAAGTGATCAGTCTTTAAGAAAAGGACTACGTGAGAACCATGCACTATGGATGATAAATTCGCTCTGCCGCCTTGTTAATTATTTTGTCTTTACTTTATTTGTGACACCAAGAAAGAGTTAATCTCTCATGTATGAGAAGAGCGCGTTGCCGTATACCAGCCATTAAATGTGTGGGACACCAACTCGACGTTTTCTATCTCTTTCATTTCATGGATTTAACGAATTTAAATCCATGAGAATTCTGCTTATGTCGATATCTCTGACGATCATCGATACACGATACTATCGTCTATCGGCACAACCCTACTGGATACGTACTGGATCCGGGTGACTGCAGTGACCCTCTCATCTGGATACAGACTGGATCTGGTGGCTACGGTGACCTCGGAACAAGAGAGAAACAGACAAATATTAGCATAGATGCCATTCTTCTAATGATGTAGCAAGTACATAGGGTGTTATGGGAAGTGTTTCCGGTTCCGGTTTACCTAATAAATGCAACCTAAAAATCCTTTATAACGGATTTGGATATTAAAAGCATATTAGTATGTTATGTGTATGCCAGGTTAAAGAGATGGGTCTTTAATCTAGATTTAAACTGCAAGAGTGTGTCTGCCTCCCAAACAATGTTAGGTAGGTTATTCCAGAGTTTAGGCGCCAAATAGGAGTTTTGAGAACGTAGCGGACGTATAGGATTATAATGTAAAAGGAGCTCATTCAAATACTGAGGTGCTAAACCATTCAGGGCTTTATAAGTAATAAGCAATATTTTAAAATCTATATGATGTTTGATAGGGAGCCAGTGCAGCGTTGACAGGACCGGGCTAATATGGTCATACTTCCTGGTTCTAGTAAGAACTCTTGCTACTGCATTTTGGACTAGCTGTAGTTTGTTTACTAAGCGTGCAGAACAACCACCCAATAAAGCATTACAATAATCTAACCTTGAGGTCATAAATGCATGGATTAACATTTCTGCATTTGACATTGAGAGCATAGGCCGTAATTTAGATATATTTTTGAGATGGAAAAATGCAGGTTTACAAATGCTAGAAACGTGGCTTTCTAAGGAAAGATTGCGATCAAATAGCACACCTAGGTTCCTAACTGATGACGAAGAATTGACAGAGCAACCATCAAGTCTTAGACAGTGTTCTAGGTTATTAAAAGCGGAGTTTTTAGGTCCTAATAATTAATACCTCTGTTTTTTCAGAATTTAGCAGTAAGAAATTACTCATCCAGTTTTTTATATCGACTATGCATTCCATTAGTTTTTCAAATTGGTGTGTTTCACTGGGCCGCGAAGAAATATAGAGCTGAGTATCATCAGCATAACAGTGAAAGCTAACACCATGTTTCCTGCTGATATCTCCCAAGGGTAACATATAAAGCGTGAAGAGTAGCGGCCTTAGTACTGAGCCTTGAGGTACTCCATACTGCACTTGTGATCGATATGATTCATCTTCATTCACTGCTACGAACTGATGGCGAGCATATAAGTACGATTTAAACCATGCTAATGCACTTCCACTGATGCCAACAAAGTGTTCAAGTCTATGCAAAAGAATGTTGTGGTCAATTGTGTCAAACGCAGCACTAAGATCCAATAAAACTAATAGAGAGATACACCCATGATCAGATGATAAGAGCAGATCATTTGTAACTCTAAGGAGAGCAGTCTCAGTACTATGATACGGTCTAAATCCTGACTGGTAATCCTCACATATAACATTTTTCTCTAGGAAGGAATATAATTGTGAGGATACCACCTTTTCTAGTATCTTGGACATAAAAGGGAGATTCGAGATTGGTCTATAATTAACTAGTTCTTTGGGGTCAAGTTGTGTTTTTTTGATGAGAGGCTTAATAACAGCCAGTTTGAAGGTTTTGGGGACATATCCTAATGACAATGAGGAATTAATAATAGTCAGATGAGGATCTATGACTTCTGGAAGCACCCCTTTTTGGAGGTCTGTTTTTGTTTTTATGTTTTTAATGATTTTCTGTAGGATATGTTACTTTCCCGCCAAGCAATACGAAATAGTTTTGTTTTCCTCCAGCTGCGCTCCATTTTTCGGGCTGCTCTCTTTAGGGTGCGAGTATGCTCATTATACATACCATGGTGTCAGACTCGTTTCCTTAACCTTCCTTAAGCGTAAAGGAGCAACTGTATTTAAAATGCTAGAAAAGAGTCCATAGTTTCTGTTACATCATCAAGTTGTGTTGAGGTTTTGGATATGCTAAGGAATTCGAATACATCAGGAAGATACATTGTATGTGTAACAAGAAGTAGAATTTACAGTAGAATTTTACAATTTTGGCTATATGAAGTTTGCACAAAACTAAATAATGATCTGAGATTAGAGCTTAGATTCTCTGCGCGATATTTCCCGCCACCGTCCTCGGGCCGGGTCGGGTCGGGTCGGGTCGGGTCGGGCCCTTGATGAAGCACGTCACGTGTCATGCGCAGCGTCTCGTCCACTCGCAGTCTCGCATGCGTGACGCATCACCTGCTGTGCGTGCTGTACTATTCAGTAGATTAAGTGCAACATGGAGCTTGAGGAAGCAAAGAAAAAAATTAAAACAGGAGAATTAACTTTGAGTAAGTTTGGAGAAAAAAAGGTATGGTATGGAAACATTTTAAACTAGTCGTGGGGAGTGACAACATATGTGTTGGCTTTGTCTCGTAGCCTAAATGATCTAGCACAGCAGCACCTGGGTGATTCTATAATTGGAGATACATTTTGCATTTCAATAAAAAAAAAAAAAAAAAAAGGTTGTCATACAGAACCATTGTTTAAGAATTACCTTGAAAACACTTTAAAGTTTATATATTCAGTGCTATACAAATACAGATAGTTTATTATTTTCTCTATTTTATCAAAATATCACCTGTTCATAGTTTTTCTCGTCAATTCTGTTACGGACGAACAACCAAATATATAGAAGTAACAGTACATCAAAAAATGATAAATCTTTTTAGTTTCATTTGTCATGTAGTCCTTTTATTCAGGCCTTTAAAACAGATATTAAATGTCATATTTATACAACTTCAAAATTAGATTCACCCCCAGGCAATAGTGGATTATCCAAAGGGTGCACTTGTTTTTTTATCAAATTACTTGAACATTACAGGGTAGAGATAAAACTATAACATATATCTTACTCTTGCACAATATAAAAATAACAATATTAAGTAGTTTGATATTTCAATGTATTATCTCATTAATATTCAAGATGAAAGACTAAAAACAGAATTGACACATCTGGCAACAGAATTGACGGGGGTAACAGAATTGACCCAAACCAACCAGAACATGCCTATAACAAGAAAATAACTGCTGAGTTCTTGAGAAATACTCGACCAGATCCCTTACGAAAATTAACCATGGTTTTACTACAAATAAAACCAAAAAACCATGGTTACTATAGTTTAACCATGGTAACCACAAATTAACCATGGTTTTGCTATATTAACCGTAGTTTAACCATGGTATTTGTAGTAAATCTGTGGTTATACAAATGGTAGTCAACATGCCAAAAAACCATGGGTTACTACAGTTTTACTATAATAAAATCATGGTTATTTTTCGTAAGGGATATCCCTCTGGATCTCTACATGCCGTGTCGCAACCTTGGTCGGAGGTGGAATTAATCTGAGGATGTCCTCATGTGGGTACCAATGAACATCTTCATGACCAGGCCAAAATAATCTATTTTTTCCTATTTGGTGCATGCACTTGACCCTCACATGAGTCTCATTGACCTCCAGGATGGTACCAGGATAGATATTATGGTCATATGTGAGGACACACCATTGTCCAACCACATCCTGGCTCTCCCAGTGTATGTCTGTCTGTTGGTCTTCATCTCTCTCTTCTCCAGCGGCTCTCTCTTCTCCAACGGCTCTCTCTTCTCCAACGGCTCTCTCTTCTCCAATGGCTCTCTCTTCTCCAACGGCTCTCTCTTCTCCAACGGCTCTCTCTTCTCCAACGGCTCTCTCTTGTCCAACTCTCTGCTTTCCATTTAATGTGAGAGGATCAGCAGGGAACTTGAATGTCTTTGTTTGGTGGCACTGGCACACCAACTTTTGCTGAGTGGAACAGGAGCAACTCACATCCCGGTAAATTAGCTGATATGGGAAGACCGTGACCACTTGGTGGATTTTTATGGTGAAGGGTACGACAGGAAGTGACTTTGGCATCACCTCCATTGCGATAATGGCATGTTCTTCAATGTAGAACAGCTTCACTGGATGATGGTGCATCCACCAATGCTTGAAAAAGTTTTTGTGCATTTGGCACATCATTCCCACTGTTAGCTAATGCGTCCGCTCTGCGTTTCTGTGTGTGTGTGTGTGTGTGTGTGTGTGTGTGTGTGTGTGTGTGTGTGGCTATAAACACCCATTATGCCTTTTTGTGTCTGTTTGCATCATTGTGTGATTGTAACCAAGGCAGGGGCAGTGTGAAAACCAAGAGATGGACATTGGTCAATTCTGTTACCGTACCTTGGTAACAGAATTGACAATAACAGAGTTGACATTTTTAGCATTTTTTACTAATAGCACCACATGCTAGCATAAAGGCTAAGAGCACATGGCCTGATACTAAAGATGATTTTAAAAACTTTTAATACCTGCTTTTGTTAATAGCTTTGAACTTTGCTTTCCCTATGAGATTGTTGAAACAGTTTTGACATATTATATAAGAACTCTTGGTGCAAGTGCCTGTAAGATTACATGGCTTCAGAGAGAACAAAACACATACCTCCTAGTTCTTCAGAGTTTAATACCAAAAGGGAAGTGACATCATCTTGTGTTGCTTAGGATACTGATGCGACAGATAAGCATAATTTAAAGAGACAATAACATGTAGTAACAGAATTGACACAGGATTTGTGGATTGGTATTTTTCAACAATAAAAGTTACTTTTAAACAAATTAATTTAGCATCATTTGGAAACTGTCACCAATAATAATTTATAAACAAAAATAATTAAAACCCCAACCTGAAATTTGTAATTTAAAACATGTTTAATGCATATTTTACCCTTGTTTGAAAAAAGTACCACCCACTAAGGACAGTATGATATCATGACTTTCAACATCATGAAATAGCTTTTAAAATAAAATATTTTCTAGTTTTACACTCTAACATTTTGTGACTCTTAAAAAGAATTAAAAAAAATAAAAATGTGTTTTTGGAGTAAAATTTTGGTAAAGCTGTTAAAAATAAATGGCTTCGGACTTCAAATGTATCTCCAATTAAAGAATCACCCACCTGCGGTAAAAAAAAATAAATAAATCTGGCGCCGCCCCTGGTTATAACGGCCCACATATTAAAAATGGTCGGGTTTAAATCGGGCTCGGGCTCATAATTACAGTGAACGTGTCGGGCCGGGCTCGGACACAACGTGCTCGGGCTCGGGTAGGGTCGGGCTTGATTTGTTGGGCCCGATCTAAGCTCTATCTGAGATATCATCACTTGGCTGCATAATTTCAACACTATCAACATCAATTCCATGTGACAGTATTAAATCTAGAGTATGATTTCGACAATGAGTAGGTCCTGAAACGTGTTGACTAACCCCAATAGAGTTCAGAATGTCTGTAAATGCTGATCCCAATGCATCTTTTTCATTATCAACATGGATATTAAAATCACTAACTATTAAAACTTTGTCTGCAGCCAGAACTAACTCGGATGTAAAATCACCAAACTCTTTAACAAAGTCTGTATGGTGCCCTGGTGGCCTGTATACAGTAGCCAGTACAAACATAACAGGGTATTCATCATTAACATTTGTTTCTCTGGATAATGTTATATGAAGCACCATTACTTCAAACGAGTTATACTTGAAGCCTGCCCTCTGAGAAATCCTGAAAACATTGTTATAAATTGAAGCAACACCTCCCCCATTTTTTGCCTTTTAGACGTGGCTCATGTTTATAACAGTAATCTTGGGGGGTGGACTCATTTAAAATAATGTAATCATCAGATTTTAGCCAGGTTTCTGTCAAACAGAGCACATCTAGATTATGATCAGTGATCATATTATTTACAAAAAGTGTTTTCATAGAAAACCTGGTGATGTTCAGACAGGCCATAAAGGTGTCAATGGCACAGTTTGATGCAGAATCATTGGGTCTAAGCTGTGATTTACATGAGGTCAGTAGATTAAAAAATCTTTCTGAATATTAGAATGAATGTGTTATCATGATCTGGTCCACAAGCTACACTAGAAGAATATTGGAATACAATACATTTTTCCATATGAAGATTAGATTTTGCACGTCACCAATGTTAATAAAAGTTTATTTTGTATGCTTCCCAACACAAGCAAAGTGCTTTACAGTCAAATGTGTATTACCAAGAAATAAACGTAATATTATTTGTAACTGCACTTACTGATGAAAAACAGCAGTAATATCATGAATAAATTATTTTTATTTCTGATACCTCACACCAGCCTCTTAGTGCTACCAAATCTGCTTCTGTTGCCACCATCTGAAGAACTTGGTGGCTCTTCTCTCAAATGTTATTCTTGAGTTACATCAGGGTTCACTTTTATGTTAAAATTTCTCAGCTTTTTCAAGATACTGAAAATTAACCATTTTTTACTTTTATTTCAGAGTTGATTGAAGAAATTGAGGAGAATGAAGAATCGGGTGAAGTTGAGGAAAAAAATCATGTAAAAACTGGAGAAAAACTTTTGAGTTGCTCACAAACCAAACTGAAAGATTTAAAGAAAAGAATAGCTAAGAAATCTTTCACCTGCACTCAGTGTGGAAAGAGTTTCACACGTAAATCAAATCTTAATCGTCACATGAGAGTTCATACTGGAGAGAAACCATTCACTTGTGACAAATCTGCACACCTTTATGAACACATGGACATGCACACTGCAGAGAACCAGCACGCATGCGATCAGTGCGGTAAAATGTTTTTATGGGCTTCAGATCTTCAGAAACATTTGAAAGTTCATTCAAAGGAGAAGGCATATTCATGTAATTTGTGTGGTAAGAGTTTTTTGAGTCTACAACATTTGAAAGAGCATCAGAAAATACATACTGCTGTGGGAGAGTACATGTGCTTTGAGTGTGAAAAGACTTTTACTTCCGCAAATTCTTTAAAACTGCACGAGAAGATTCACACAGGAGAAAAACCTTATAAGTGTCCATACTGCAACAAGGGATTCAGTGATTCAAGAGACCTAAAAAGACATGAGAGGATCCATACTGGAGTGAAACCTTATAAGTGTTTACAATGTGACAAGAGATTCAGTCAGTCAGAAAATCTGAAAAGACACAATAGGACCCATACTGGAGTAAAACCTTATGAGTGTTCACAATGTGACAAGAGTTTCAGTCAATCGGTACATCTGAAAAGACACAGTAGGATCCATACTGGAGTAAAACCTTATAAGTGTTCACACTGTGACGAGAGATTCATTGATATGGAAGACCTAAAAAGACATGAGAGGATCCACACTGGAGAGAAACCTTATAAGTGTTCACACTGTGACAAGAGATTCCGTCAGTATACATCTCTTAAAACACACGAGAGAATTCACACTGGAGAGAAACCTTATAATTGTTCACACTGTGACAAGAGATTCAGTCAGTCAGCAACTCTGAAATCACATGAGAGGATCCATACTGGAGAGAAACCTTATAAGTGTTCACACTGTGACAAGAGATTCCGTCAGTATAAATCTCTTAAAACACACGAGAGGATTCACACTGGAGAGAAACCGTATCACTGCACTGCATGTGGGAAGTGTTTCATTCAATCATCCTCTCTACACAGTCATATGAAAAACAATCACAGCAAGTCTCTGTACAAACAGAGACATGTTTAGCTATATACGTAAAAAAAAAAAGTGTATCATATAGGCCTTTCATCCAGACAGATCGGCCATTTTTGGGAGCCTGCTTATTGCTAATTGTGAAACTTTTTTTTTTTACACTGTTTCCCAGAGTGGATACGTCTGAAAATGACACATCCATATATTTTGTGAAATAAAATAGTGATCACCCCACATCTCTACCTCAACAGCAATAACAGGTGGACTACATGCTTGTGTTCGTGCAGCAGAAGCCTATTAGCTTTACTGACTTATTGTTTTTGTGTTGGAGCATGTGCATAAACTTTGCTGCACGCTGTAAACAAAACCAAGTCATCATCATCTTTTTTAGAGTGTCTCTGGCAGAATTACAGCACCGCATATTGTATGGTATGAAAACTACATCATTTTGAGTCAGTTTCGTTTATACACAGATATTTCTTGAGACGACGCTGTTTTTATGGAAGAACGAGAAATAAAAAGATTGGATATGGAAAGATCGGTCTTCATGTGGATTAGCCTTAAGTAGATCATCTTCAGATGCAGCACTTTTAGATTATATGCTGTGTCCTCAACAAATACGACACAATTATTCATCGAGCAGTAAAATATATTCTGTATAAATCTGTCCTAACCAGTCATAACACAGAAACATGACAAAGAAACATATAAAGTTTTCATAGTGAATAAAGTTCATCTTCATCTTCAAAACCAGCAGATTCAACTGAGGGATTCAGATCAACTTAAAGTCCCTCCCCCAAGAATAATGTCTAAATGTTTTATTCTTGTGTGCCATCTTGCTTCATGATATAATTGATATCGTGTTTTCTTATGAATTTTATATTGTGTTCAGTTGTCTAATAATGCATATGTATCACTTGTAGTTTGATTACTTGTAGACTCTTTTTACAAACTGTTCATGTTCAGGACACTTTTTTGGTTCACTATATATATATATATATATATATTAGGGGTGTAACGGTTCACAAAATTCACGGTTCGGTTCGATACAATACACTGGTGCCACGGTACGGTTCGGTTCGGTACATTTTAGATACAGCAAAAAGAAAAAATTGGCAGATAAATTTCCTTGATTTTTAAAAAATGTTTTATTTATTAAAACTAACAAAGTATGTTTTTTTTTTTTTTTTTACATTGAACAATGATGGAGCTATTCTTTACCCATCTTCTATGGTGTTTTCTTAGCAGCATACTGTATAAAACAAAAACAGCTCCTTATAAAAAAAAATGAAAATGTTATATTAGTTACGAACAAATACAAAGATGTAACTTTTTATATGGAACTCTATAACTCTTTATATTGAGTGTGTTTTTACTCAATTGGTTCTCTATAGGGCTTATGTTTTTTGGAACAAAGCAGGAATTACGGTCTGTCTGAAATGAGCTCGTGAAGGAATATTGTAACGGGGCTCAATTACATTAAGCATGTTCTTAAAACCTACGTTTTCCACTGCAGAGTAAGGCGCTCGCTCACTCAGTATGCGCTGAAGGCTCGTTGCAAAATGGCTAATGCGTTTAACAGACCAGAAATAGAAGATCCTCCTATAACCAACAGGTCTGGTGTTTGGGTGCACTTTGGATTCCCTGTAAGCTATAATGGTGATGATAGAATCAATGGTAAATAGTAAGGTCTCATATCCGCGGCTATAACGTAAATGTAGCCTACCAATCGCCGTGGTGATGTCTTTTGCCCTGTTTGAATCCGTTGGAAATGTCTGTCTAAATGCTGCGGGGACAGTTTGTTGCGTGTATGTTTCTCTTTTTCCGTCTTTTCCCAGATACTGACACACTAAGGTGATGTCGGCGTAAATGAGTTGACATGTTTCAAGTATTCCCGCTGGTGTTTTTTTTTTTTTTTTGTATTCCCGCTGGTGTACCCTAGATGCGACATATCGTTGTTTTTTTTATCCACCACTCTCTTGCCATCACCATTATAGCTTACAGGGAATCCAAAGTGCACCCAAAAACCAGACCTGTTGGTTATTGGAGGATCTTCTATTTCTGGTTTGTTAAACGCATTGGCCATTTTGCAACGAGCCTTCAGCGTGTATTACTGAGTGAACGAGCGCCTGACTGAGTAGCCTAACATAAACATATAAGTTGGTGTTTTTTTCTTCTTCGGGGGTGTCAGGGGCGTTGCCTGTTACGTCGTTTGGGTTATTGGGCTACCTTGTTGAACGCATATCATTATATTTCACAATTTTTTTTATTTTCCAAATATAATTAATTGGTCCATAATGCGTACCGAACCGAAAGCCTCGTACCGAACGGTTCAAAATACGAATACGCATATCGTTACACCCCTAATATATATATATATATATATATATATATATATATATATATATATATATATATATATATATATATATATTGTTCTTCTCAAGTGATGGGTCATGATTTTGGAATATTCGATTAGTTTATTTATTTATAGAATAGCCTGGTTCAACCCCAAAGCCTGGTTCAGTTGACTAATGTGATCGCTCCATGCCATGGTTAGTTGGAAGAGATGGTCCAGAGCCCAGTTCAGTTTAATTAGGATGCAGTTCGCATGCAGCATGTGCCCATCCTTAAGGTGGAATTAATGCTCAATTCAGATTTTTTGACTATATCTGTAGATATTAACTGTCCATTTCAACGGAGCGTTGTAACCTTCAGAACGGTTATGCAAATACCACTGAAAGTCTTTGCACAGTTCATGTCACTGATCTTCTCAGCCAGATATTTGTGAATCCTGAAGAGGTGCTTGCTTATACCCTCTAAGGTGTGACCTTCTTCTTTAAGTCTCTGAGATAGACACTCTGTTTGGCATACTGTACACAGAAACTGAATCTAAAGTATTGCTGCCCAGTGATTATCACATACAGGTACAACTCAAATTAGAATGTCATGGAAAAGTTCGTTTATTTCAGTAATTCAGCTCAAATTGTGAAACTTGTGTATTAAATAAACTACTTAAATTCAGTGCAAACAGACTTAAGTCTTTGGTTCTTGTAGTTGTGATGATTTTGGCTCAACAAAAACCCACCAATCCTCTATCTCAACAAATAAGTTAATACTTAAAAACTTAAGAAGACCAATAAAAAAATAAATACATTATAAGTAAATTGTTGGCCTTCTGGAAAGTATGTTCATTTACTGTACATGTACTCAATACTTGTTAAGGGCTCCTTTTGCTTTAATTACTGCCTCAATTCGGCGTGGCATGGAGGTGATCAGCTTGTGGCACTGCTGAGGTGGTATGGAAGCCCAGGTTTCTTTGACAGTGGTCTTTAGCTCATCTGCATTTTTTGGTCTCTTGTTTCTCATTTTCCTCTTGACAATAGCCCATAGATTCTCTGGTGAGTATTATGGCCAGAAAAGCACACCAACACCATGGTCATTTAACCAACTTTTGGTGTTTTGGGCAGTGTGGGCAGGTGCCAAATGAAATCTGCATCTTCAAAAAGCTGGTCAGCAGAAGGAAGTATGAAGTGATCCAAAATTTCTTGGTAAATGGATGGACTGTGTGGTTTTAAAAAAACACAATGGACCAACACCAGCAGATGACAATGCACCCCAAATCATCACAGACTGGAAACTTAACACTGGACTTCATGCAACTTGGGCTATGAGCTTCCATTTATGTTGATTACATTGTCACAGCTGGTTCCTCGGAGTAATGAGTGGTGTTGACTGGGACATGATATCCCCAAATATGTGACCATTATCTGTGGTATTTACATAATCAATTTCTCTCCCAGTCCCTTCATTTAGGTCATCACATATGAGAATATTTACCTTTGGATTGAAAGTGTATGATGTCTTTTTGCAGCTGGAGAAAGCAATCTTCTTGGTAGTAGGGAGAATCATGAGGCGGAATATAAACAGCACAGAGTTAAGGATTAATCTGTGGCAGGATAGATTTGATTTCAAGCCAAATCAGTGTTTTTTCAGTTTTGACCATTTTAATCAGGTGTTTAGATGATCTTTGTGCAAAATAAGTATACCACCTGATGCATGACCAAAATTGTTTATTTTATTTTTTTTAGTGAGGGCACAGTGATTTTTCTCTATTCTTTTGGACAGTGCAAGGGCTTATCATTCCAACACCATGTCTCATATTCTTTGTACATATCAATCCTCATATTTAATTTGATATTTTACCCCTATTTTGCAGTTACTGTATTATTGCTTTGTATTACTTACCAAAAACATGACACCATACCAAGAAAAAAGGCAGTAACTACAGATTCTCCAAAAACTATTTTGCCACAACTTGGGCTATGGGTGTCTTAGATAACCTGTATTTGAAATAACTGGAACCATTTGTTTTCCTGAACATGGATATACCAAATCCAAACTAATTTGACCATTTTAGGTCAATATTTTCCACCCGGAAGCTGTTCTGGTGCTGAAACGGCTGCTTAAAGTCTCACATTGCTAAGCTGTATCAAGGTCCAAATGGGGACCATTTATTTTGAATTGGACCACATTATTATTTGTGAGTATTAGATTAATGTGTGTCTG
The DNA here is from genome assembly GCF_963082965.1 of Carassius carassius. NCBI lineage: Eukaryota > Metazoa > Chordata > Actinopteri > Cypriniformes > Cyprinidae > Carassius > Carassius carassius. The sequence goes on along the minus strand of NC_081755.1, from coordinate 10,723,421 downwards.
GGGGTGTTTCTGTATCTGTAATGTAGTATCTGCTATACCTACAAATCACATTAATGTTAAAGCACTCCAAAACAACTTTTCTTTGGAGCAATATAGGCAAGTTAAACTCCAATTCCATAGAGCAAAACAAAATGATTGTGTCTAAGTGTTTCTAAGGCTTTTTAAACTCTTAGGATCATAAATAAGATAAACAAGTTGATTTTGTACGGTACAGTATCTGTTTCAGTAGGTTCATAAACACAAAGTACTGAATGAAATGAATACATGGGACAGATATTTCAAATTAGTAAACATATATTTAATAATAGATTGTATATAGATTACAGATTATATATATAAATTAAAAAAAAAATATATATATATGTATAAAATAATGGTAATTTTAATAGAAATCAAATTAATTGGTTAACATGAACTCCACATTTCATAGGGTTATTACTCCTCATCCTCCACAACATTGCTCACAGGCAGGGAATACCAGAACACCCTCCTGTTTGGTGGCATGAGAGGACAAATATTACAGTTTATGTCTCTCTTCTTGACCTCCTCAACCCCTCTATTCTGTGGTCGCAAAAGAGTGGGCACCTTCAGTGAGAATTTTTTCAGTAGGAAGTCCAATTCCATGAATTAATTCTCCGTATGGAATAGTTTGTAAAAGAGGCTCTTGGAGCCATGCCGCACCTGTATCTCTGCCATCTCCATGAGCTTTGGTGCTTGCGCTTTCTTGACCTTGATGGTGGAGTGGCCATCCCTCCAATCTAGCACTTTGGCATTCTCCAATTTGACAACATCCACCTTCCTGGAGTTGGAGCTTGCCACAACACTCACAAAGTCCTCGAAGTCGTAGACCACACCACCTGGACGGCTCCTCATTTGCTGCTCGACACCATGGTGGAAACTGTCTGCACTCATGAACGTGTGTCCCCTCTCAAAAAACTTTAGTGTGATGTCCTCCTGTGAAATGGTGTCACTGTTCACAAGAGTGACGAGTGAGGATAGAAGGCACCAGTTCTTATTCTGTGCACTGCAGTTGTCCACCCAGAATATGCTGTGGCGTACATCCCGCTCCTTCTCCAATGCAGTTGTGTATGCTGATGTAATTTCCGCTGCACTTCGCCCAGCCATTCCCTCATGCCACAATACAGAGATGGTGTTTTTTTCCCCACTGAGGCAAATGTTTCGTGGTATGCCATGATGCGACGAGTAAATACTGCTTACTTGACTCCTGGCATGCGTGGCAGCATTACCACCTTCTGGAGGTCCACGCTCTGAACTGATGTCATGCCGGTTGTTGTTCTTTTGGTTGGCATTGAGGTAATTGAGTAAAACATCCATGATCGTCTTTCTGTGTAGGTCATCTCCCAGTATTGACTCCATATCTCCCTCCGTCTATCCTCTGAAATATGGTCTGTACACCTTCTTCGACATTTGGCACCACATGGCTCTCTCATTGGTGGTCGACGTGATTCCACTGCGGTCCATTCCTGGCTGTGGCTCTGGCTCTTGAACTTGTTCTTCTGGGTCTCCAAGTTCCACTTCAGTCTGTGTCATCGTATGGGTTGGGACATAATCTGGGTCTGTAATGTCATCGTATAAGCTGTCCATGCTGGTGGTATCCAGAAAAGTGTCCAGGATGGTCAACTCCATTTCTTCAGTGGGGGGCAGGACTTGCTGCCTCTTTGATGGAATACCTACATGTGTATCTTAAATGCAAAAGAGAGAAAATTTGGATACACACATATATATATATATATACATATATATATACAACCCGAATTCCGGAAAAGTTGGGACGTTTTTTAAATTTTAATAAAATGAAAACTAAAGGAATTTCAAATCACATGAGCCAATATTTTATTCACAATAGAACATAGATAACGTAGCAAATGTTTAAACTGAGAAATTTTACACTTTTATCCACTTAATTAGCACATTTAAAATTTAATGCCTGCTACAGGTCTCAAAAAAGTTGGCACGGGGGCAACAAATGGATAAAAAAGCAAGCAGTTTTGAAAAGATTCAGCTGGGAGAACATCTAGTGATTAATTAAGTTAATTGATATCAGGTCTGTAACATGATTAGCTATAAAAGCTTTGTCTTAGAGAAGCAGAGTCTCTCAGAAGTAAAGATGGGCAGAGGCTCTCCAATCTGTGAAAGACTGCGTAAAAAAATTGTGGAAAACTTTAAAAACAATGTTCCTCAACGTCAAATTGCAAAGGCTTTGCAAATCTCATCATCTACAGTGCATAACATCATCAAAAGATTCAGAGAAACTGGAGAAATCTCTGTGCGTAAGGGACAAGGCCGGAAACCTTTATTGGATGCCCGTGGTCTTCGGGCTCTCAGACGACACTGCATCACTCATCGGCATGATTGTGTCAATGACATTACTAAATGGGCCCAGGAATACTTTCAGGAACCACTGTCGGTAAACACAATCCGCCGTGCCATCAGCAGATGCCAACTAAAGCTCTATCATGCAAAAAGGAAGCCATATGTGAACATGGTCCAGAAGCGCCGTCGTGTCCTGTGGGCCAAGGCTCATTTAAAATTGACTATTTCAAAGTGGAATAGTGTTTTATGGTCAGACGAGTCCAAATTTGACATTCTTGTTGGAAATCACGGACGCCGTGTCCTACTGGCTAAAGAGGAGGGAGACCTTCCAGCATGTTATCAGCGTTCAGTTCAAAAGCCAACATCTCTGATGGTATGGGGGTGCATAAGTGCATACGGTATGGGCAGCTTGCATGTTTTGGAAGGCTCTGTGAATGCTGAAAGGTATATAAAGGTTTTAGAGCAACATATGCTTCCCTCCAAACAACGTCTATTTCAGGGAAGGCCTTGTTTATTTCAGCAGGACAATGCAAAACCACATACTGCAGCTATAACAACAGCATGCCTCCATCGTAGAAGAGTCCGGGTGCTAACCTGGCCTGCCTGCAGTCCAGATCTTTCACCTATAGAGAACATTTGGCGCATCATTAAATGAAAAATACGTCAAAGACGACCACGAACTCTTCAGCAGCTGGAAATCTATATAAGGCAAGAATGGGACCAAATTCCAACAGCAAAACTCCAGCAACTCATAGCCTCAATGCCCAGACGTCTTCAAACTGTTTTGAAAAGAAAAGGAGATGCTACACCATGGTAAACATGCCCCGTCCCAACTATTTTGAGACCTGTAGCAGAAATCAAAATTGAAATGAGCTCATTTTGTGCATAAAATTGTAAACTTTCTCAGTTTAAACATTTGCTATGTTATCTATGTTCTATTGTGAATAAAATATTGGCTCATGTGATTTGAAAGTCTTTTAGTTTTCATTTTATTAAAATTTAAAAAACGTCCCAACTTTTCCGGAATTCGGGTTGTATATATACATACATACATATGTAGATATATATATACATACATATTCATATATATATATATATATGACAAAATAATGCATGAATTAGGCTAACACAATAATAAATTAATAATTTTGCACCCTCAATGAAAATGTAGAATGAAATAAAGCCAACACACAAAAACGCAACCTGGCTTCATATTTACATTAGGCCTACAATAATAGGATAAAACATAGCAGCTTGCAGTCATGCAGAGGGACAACATTTTAATATAATTTAGGGGAATCCAAATTAAACATATAATTTTATATTCAGAAAAAGAAGCCGTGCAATAAATAAATGCTTAGGAACAGGAACGAATCTGTTTGAGTCTGAGAGCTAAGGGGGGAGAGAGAGGGGGCGTAAATACCTGTGGACGTTTGTTTCATGGATGCTTACTAAAGAGAAAGATGTCAGTTTTGCTCACAACTCGCTAACTGCTCTAAACAGCGGACATAGTCTTCAAACAGCGGCTGTGAAGAGAGTGTGTTTTAAGTTGAACACCTGTCACGTTAAAGAACAACTGTTACACTGATAGCTGTGTTTATCGACAGTTATATTCTCCTGCTGGACAACAATGCCGTGAATGATTAACTTAGCCTATGAAAAAAGAAGACGCCGTTCATGTAAGTTAGCCTAATAAGAGCGAAGAAGATCACGCTTGGATGTTATGGGATAGCCTGATGCCTTTAGAAGTTTTACCTCCGGCCAAAGGTTATCTTTTGGTGCTGTTTCTGTCTGTCTGTTCGTTAGTAAAATAATTTTAAAAGTACTGTACTGATTTGGATGACATTTTCGGACAACATAGGTATAAGGACCAGATGACTACATTTTGGTGGTGATCCGGAAAACGGGACATTTGGAATTAGTATTGCCTCAGTGACCTATAGGCTACCTTGACAGGTTAGTGCTCACCGAGTGCTTTTCTAGTTATTGAATATTTTTCCACCGCTGGTTGGATTATAACTTTGTGACATGATCAACAAAATGATGACATGGCATCGGCGATGATGTGAAGTTACAGAGGATAAAGTTACAGCTAGGAGCAGGGAGGATCAGGGGCAGGTAAGCAAAGCTATTTAAAACATTGCCTATTAATTAGCATAATGCTATCTGAATGGACCTCTGAGAGGAAGTCCCGCCCTGGCAGCTGACAAGTGCTTATATTGTGATAGCCTAGCCTCTTAATGTTTAATCTGTCACTGTTACTTACCATTCTCCGGGTATTTTCTTTTCAATGCCCGTTCGACCATCTTTCCTCGTCTTTGTGCCATCTCAAACAAAATTTGTGTGAAGTTAGAAGGGTGAAATCGCAAATATAAAAACCGTCCCGTGACTCGCGAGGATGCCGCGAAATCAGCTGTGTGTGTTCACCATGGAAACTTCACTGCGCAGCAACACGGTTATTTTTTGTTAGGTAAAACATAACAAGAATACAGTAATGGGTGTTACTGTACTCATGCTTTGTTTCACTAGGGCTTTTTGCAGTTACTGTACAAACAACTACCATTTTTCTCCAAAACGACACACATTTCGGATAAGATGTTTTGTGACAATAACTAATTTTTGACCAAAAATGCAGTTATTGCCTTTTTGCTTTGTAGGGCAGAGTAGCTGGCATACTTAAAAATCCCACCGAGAATTTTGTTGTCGAATGTGCCCCCCCACCCCCCCCATTTAAATTGATTTGAGCTCAATATGGAGATTCCTCCAGGAGCGATCACTCATCCACATTGAGGCTTACAGTCCAGCGGCTTGTTTCTTCCAGTACACCGACAACATAAGTTCTTGCTAACACCTTGAGGGATCAGAGAGAGCGACAGAAAACGATACATAACTGGCCGGGGGAGCAACTTGCCCCTCCCCGTAGACAACACTGGCATCCTCATGTGGTTTTAATTTGGTCCTACTCACCTCGACCTAAAAATCAGAAAACACCCCCCCACAACTTCCAAGGGCCAATAGATTTCTCATTCTTATCATTCCACGTTTCCACATTCCATCTGTTAATTGTTCCTGCAAATTATTCACCTTGGACATTATGACTTGTGGCCAGTAATGCTAAAATAAAGTAATTTTGCTTTACCGTAGTTTTTCAATGGCTCTCTGTCATACAGAAGTCATTACCTAATCAGTCGAAGGCTGCGCATGAAATGCATGGACAGAGCAAAATTGTTAGTGTCTAAAGCATATGCACAGTTCCACTGAATGATAAGTGTGTTTTAACCCTTTGAGCGGTACGGTCCTAGATATGGGATTATTATTTCCGTGCCCCTGAGAGTATGCTCCCACATACGGGATTTAGAACATTCAGTGATGTCACATAACTGCCAAATACAAGTCAACACAGAGAGAGATCAGCATGATAAATACTGGTCATTAATATTTGAAGAGTTTCGTTGCAAAACGAGATATATCCATTTTGAGAAATGTTGGTTATTTGACATTATTATTTAAGACATCAACGGTCAAGTTCATTCACAATTGTTTGTACATTAAACTATTACTTGAGCTCAGTGAAGGCCAGGGACACAATATTCTTCAAATCCAGGATATTTTTTATTTAATTTTATGTCCATAAATAGTTCATAAATAAGTTCAAATAAAGCCAAAATGCAACATATTTATCTTAAGATTGTCAAACATCTTAAATTGGTTTAAAAAACAATACATCAAAAAATATATGGAATAGTATATACAAAGATTGATTAATAATAATAAGATTCTGAGTTAGTTTTGGCCAGAACATACACAACATAACATTTTTTTTTTTTTTGCAAATCACTATATATCCACCTTAGGCTATATTCTACAACTGTAATACCATTAAGAAAAGCTAGTGAATCAATGTTTTGTTTGTGTGTATGTGTGTGTGTGTGTGTGTGTGTTTTCTTGAGTGTCACATGGGCTTCAGATGCCAGTGTGTGCCTTTTAGTCTACTCTTCCCCGCTGTGGACATCACTGGTCACAGCCAAAGCGTGATTGTAGAAGGCCTCGACGTTTGCTGGGGCACCAATGGCTTTAAGCAGGCTGATGATGTCCTTCTTCTTCACAGCCTTCACTGTGGTCATCATGGGCAGGGGATCTGCTTTATACTGGCCCCAGTTCCTCCTCTCTTCAGGAGAGTGTGCTGGTAGGTGGGACCGCTGAAGGTGGTTCTCACAACCAACCCTTTGCCATCGATCTCCAGCACCCGGGCTTCGCTGATCTTGTAAGACCGCGTGGACTGTATGAGAGCCTTGGATGCAGCTTTGTGGTCAAAGCTCTCCCAGTCCTTCCCGTACACATACACAGAGCCATGCTTCTTCAGGATGTTGGTGTATTTGTCTGGCAGGAGGATGGTGTCCTGCTTACGAATATCCTGCTCAATTCTTCCAAAAACTCTGTCAACAGGGAGAAAACTATGGCCACGGACAGGGAAGAAGCACTCCATTTTCACATCTTTAAAGATAGTGCTTCGTAGGCTGGACAGCATTCCCACCATTGTACTGTTCTTGTTCTGTCCATAGCAGGAATTGCTGAAGAGCCTCAAATGGCCAGCCTGTTGGACATCGTCGGCTAGACTGGTTCTCAGGCAGTGGTCCAGGGCAGAGGCGGTCATGTTGCTGTCTTTTCTATTTTGATTTTCAAGCCACACGTAGAGATGACAGTCACTCAGTGCCTGCAGACTCCTCTCTCCATGGTGGACCACAACATCCAACACATACATGTAAAGCTGCCTAGAGTAGTAGGTCTGGCCAATGGGAGACTTGGGCAGAGAGAGGTTCTGCATCATGTCAAAGCAGACAGTAACTGTGTCCTCCACTGCATTTAGCAATGTGTAGAACACACAGGCTCTGCGTTGGTGGAGCATGACAGACACGATCTGTGCCTTCCTCTCTTCCTCAGTAAGGTGAGGAACTTCATATGGAGTCTCGAGCTCATACAGGTGGCACAGCAGTCCTTTGCTGGATGCCCAAATCCCAAGTTGAATGAGGTGCATAAAACATTGTAATATAGGCAGTAGCTGATGTCCCTGTGGTTCTGCTCCTGGAACAGCCGGTGCATTTTGGTTATTGACATGTCACTTGGGAGGTACTTCCGTCCAGGTGCCCCACGACGAGCGTAGTGGCTGGCCTTGCACATGAATGAGGACACATGCTTGTAATTTGTTACAGAAAGAGTGGAGGCTCCTTCCACACCGCAGCTGAAAACATAACCTGTAAGATCAGAGTGGGCGGAGCCGCGGTGTCACAGTTCTTGTCTCTGTTGCACCAAGTTCGCAACACAAGCTCGCCCCGCCCCGTCATATTTAATTAATTATTTCACTGTAATAATAATAATAATAATAATAATAGCTTATAGAGTTTATTGTATGTTGTGAAAAAACAGAACCATTTATTTTTCTCCATAACAACCTGTGCCCTCTATGATCCCTTATAATAAATCAACAACAACAAGAATTAACGTGAGGTTTTAGGCTATAAATAATAGGTGCAACCGCATAAATAAATCTTCAGATAGGCTACTCAGCTACATGTAAGAAATTATTTAAAAAATAAACTTACCAAGGACACTTAGAAATGTAGCCTTGAAGACAGGTATCTTGTGATGGGGAGGAGCGCAGGACAAAAGGCAGTATTTCACTGTAACCTCCCTGGCTTTCTTCTTGACATCAGCAGAGACTCGTTCCCTGCTGCATTTGTTTATTGTTGACAGACGCAGGAGTATTTTATCCTGGTCCACTTTTGTAGCGTTTTTATACATTTTTGTGAAGTTGAAGGCTACATCTTCATCTGACAGTTTGTCGGCATGACACAGACCAACATTACTCGCAGTCGCACGATGACCACAATTAATCTTTGGATGTTTTCCCTCCCCTGAATGTTATATCGCACTTTGTAAAGAAACTGGGCTGGCGGATATGATTGTGAAAAAATACATTTTGTAGTAGGCTTAAAATGTACATTTTTAAATCTTATTAATGGCAGCAATTCACACACAGATTAAGGTACATCTGAACAGTGATTTCCAATAATAAAATCCAAATGTCAAAAAAATAGCGTTTATTGCGTTTTGCAACCGAACTCTTCATTTGCAAAACTAGCTACTAAAAGCTATTAATAGGCACTTGATGTGTTTATTTTATAACATTCACTTAAACTGTCACTGAAGCACCAGACAAAAGTTTATAGGGCATATAAGCACAATAATGTATGAATGAAACACCCTATGCCTGTTTGATTTAGGCTGATGATTTACATCCACTAAAACAGTTTTTACATTCGCATGATGTGCTAATTTTATTTTATCGTTTACATAACTTAGTACTTATAGTATACAAACAAACATGGCTCCCTACTTTACAGCTCATGACTTCTATTCATAGTTCGCAGGGATGTATTTTTTTACGGGAATGTTTGGAGGGGTTGTGATGCGTCTCCTTCTGAGCTGACCACATTACTTCAGAGTAAACATGGAGAGAAAACTTATTTGTGATGATATTTTGGACATTATTTTTTACTTGGACACTGAGTCCGGCAGTGGCAGTGACAGACAGCTCTCAGACAAGGAAGTTCACCTCCCGGAAACACCTTTGGGCTGTGATCGTTCCAAAGTGCCAATGATTCCTGACAATACTGGCCCTGCCATTGAGGGCGCTGTTGTGAAAAACTTCCTTCCAACCTGGATGTCCAATCCATTCTCTCCACCAGCCCTGGATTTTGACAACACTACCAAAGCTGTTCAAGGTTACAACTGTAATTGAAATTTACACATTTCTGGCAGCTGTTCTTATGGGCCTGGTAAGAAAAAACTCCTTGAAAGATTACTGGACCACCGATCCAGTAATACAGACCTAATTTGTCTCTACTTTCTTCTTTGTAGATCAGTTCCAACTCCTCCTGAGGGCCCTCCAGTTTGCTAACAATGCTACAGCAAATCTCAGAGATACTTTGAATAAAATTAGAAGCGTTTTAATCTCTGTTGGCTTGTTTTTAAGTAGTGCTGACACTATTGTGTAAGTGACATGACAAACGAGATGTCCACATGCTGACAACAGTTCACACAACAGAGATCTCACCCTCTGGAAAGATAAACCCCACCACTGGGAATGAGAAAATCAAACCCCAGTGCATGCTGGAATACAATAAGAAAATGGGTACTGTGGATAAGGTCGATTTGATGGACAGTTTTGTTGGCTCTACTCACAAAACGTCTAGCTCAGGGATTCCTGTACATTGTTCAGTTCCGGATACAGAGCCCCTGCAGCAGGGCAACTGGGTGACGGTGAGGCAGTGTAGTCGTGGGTCAAAACACCGCTCTTCTGTTCCGATCAAAGCATTAAACAGGTTCTCCCCACTCAGTGATGCACCCACTGAGAAAACTGATGAAAGTGCTCTAGTTATTGGTGATTATATTGTACGGAACGTGAATATAGAGACACCAGCCACCATAGTCAAATGTTTACCGGGAGCCAGAGCCCCTGACATCTTGGCAAATTTAAAAGTGCTGGCTAATGCTAAACGTAAATACAGTAAGATTGTTATTCATGCCGGCGCTAATGATGTTCGACTTCGCCAGTCGGAGATCACTAAAAATAACATTAAAGAGGTGTGTGAACTTGCAAGCACGATGTCAGACACTGTAATATGCTCTGGTCCCCTCCCTGCTTACCGTGGTGATGAGATGCATAGCAGATTGTCATCACTCAATGGCTGGATGTCTAAGTGGTGCCCACAGAATAACATAGGTTTCATAGACAATTGGACGAGCTTTTGGGGCAGACCTGACCTGTTTAAAAGAGATGGTCTTTATCCCTCCTGGGGTGGCGCCACTCTTCTCTCTAGAAATATGGCAAATAGTCTTAGTGTTTATACTTGACTAACTGGGGCCCAGGTCAGGAAGTAGACAGACTGGCTAAACCGACCGTCTGCTAGCCACCTCCCGTCACAGAGGTCAGTTAATTCTCAGCACATAGAGACTTTTTCACCTAGATATCACACTATAGAGACTGTGTCTGTTCCCCGAACTAGAAAAAACAAAAAAACGTCCAAACCAAGTTAAGATTAACAATTTAATTGAGGTTCAACAAATAAAAAACAGAAGCAATATGGATAAACAAATGATAAAGCTTGGCTTATTGAATATCAGATTCCTTTCTACGAAAACACTTTTTGTAAATAATATGATCACTGATCATAATATAGATGTCCTCTGTTTGACAGAAACCTGGCTAAAACCTGATGATTACATTATTTTAAATGAGTCCACCCCCCAAGATTACTGTTATGAACATGAGCCGCGTTTAAAAGGCAAAGGTGGAGGTGTTGCTTCAATTTATAACAATGTTTTCAGGATTTCTCAGAGGGCAGGCTTCAAGTATAACTCGTTTGAAGTAATGGTGCTTCATATAACATTATACAGAGAAACAAATGTTAATGATGAATACCCTGTTATGTTTGTACTGGCTACTGTATACAGGCCACCAGGGCACCATACAGACTTTATTAAAGAGTTTGGTGATTTTACATCCGAGTTAGTTCTGGCTGCAGATAAAGTCTTAATAGTTGGTGATTTTAATATCCATGTTGATAATGAAAAAGATGCATTGGGATCAGCATTTATAGACATTCTGAACTCTATTGGTGTTAGACAACACGTTTCAGGACATAATCATTGTCGAAATCATACTCTAGATTTAATACTGTCACATGGAATTGATGTTGATGGTGTTGAAATTATTAAGCCAAGTGATGATATCTCAGATCATTATTTAGTTCTGTGCAAACTTCATATAGCCAAAATTGTAAATTCTACTTCTTGTTACAAGTATGGTAGAACCATCACTTCTACCACAAAAGACTGCTTTTTAAGTTATCTTCCTGATGTATCCAAATTCCTTAGCATATCCAAAACCTCAGAACAACTTGATGATGTAACAGAAACTATGGACTCTCTCTTTTCTAGCACTTTAAATAAAGTTGCTCCTTTACGCTTAAGGAAGGTTAAGGAAAACTGTTTGACACCATGGTATAATGAGCATACTCGCACCCTAAAGAGAGCAGCCCGAAAAATGGAGCGCAGTACTCGTCTTTCTCTTCTTCTGCCTCAGTCATCTGTAAAAGTAACAAAGAAATAAATGTAGCTTAAGGAGCATGAAAATCAGATTAAATTACATGAGCAGTTAAATAAATACTTTACTTCATAAATTAATACATATACATTTATGCCTAACCATAAAGAGTCACTTCAGCATACTTTTACGATCAGCTTGTCAAATCATAATATATGGGACTGTCAAGTTAACCTTTTAACGCGTGCAAACAAATATTTAGGGCTGTTCAAGTTTGTGGAACGTAAACCATTTATTTATGCTTTGAATTTCCCATGCAAGATTTTTATTCCATGTGTACAAGTTATTGGAAGCCTGTTTTCGGATAAATAAAAAGGTATTTGCGACTTGTTTCTCACAATTCAGTTTTTTTAGGGATCTCAAAATGCCAACTTTTATGCCTTTACTTAGGCGGTTACTTGAGGTATACCTTCTTACGTGCGTTGTTGCAAGGTGCTGTCCATGGCGGTGGTGCTGAATTGGCTGATATCAATGTACTGCGTGTGTGCTGAGTCCAGAAGGCTGGTACGGAGTTGAGGTGGTACGAAGATGGAACTTCTGGACCTCCCGGCGGAGCGTGTTGAAGATTGTTAGCTTTGGCGATTTGGTCATCAATGTCCCATAAGATGGGGTTGAGGAAGATGGCTGGAGGGAGGATAGGTTCAGGAGGGTTTTCATCAGAGGATGCTTGATGAATACGAGATAATGCGTCAGCCTTGGAATTCTTGCTACCGGGACGATAGGTGACCCGGAAATCGAATCGGGTGAAGAAGAGTGCCCAACGGGCCTGACGAGGGTTCAACCTGCTAGCTTCTCTCAGATATTCCAGATTTCTATGGTCGGTTATGACTTCGAATTGATGATTAGCTCCCTCCAGCCAGTGTCTCCATTCTTCCAGTGCTAATTTGATAGCCAGAAGTTCCTGGTTACCGACATCATAGTTCAGCTCCGCCGGGGACAGTTTTTTGGAAAAGAAGGCACATAGATGGAGTTTAGGAGGCTCACCCTGCCGCTGAGATAATACAGCACCAACTCCAGTGGATGAAGCGTCGACTGCAATGATAAATGGAAGATCGGGGTTGGGATGTACCAGTACAGGGGCTGTGGCGAACGCATCTTTGAGGTTGTGGAATGCTTGGATGGCCTCAGATGACAAGGACAGAGACTTCGGCCGGCCTTTCAGAGAGGAAGTTAATGGATTAGTGATGAGACTGAAACCGTTGATGAATCTCCGGTAGAAATTGGCAAATCCTAAAAAGTTCCTTTACCGAAGTGGGCTGAGGCCAGTTGTGAATGGTTTCCACCTTCCTCTGGTCCATTTGTACTCCGTGTTGGTCAATGATGTAGCCCAAGAACTGTACGGATGGAATATGGAACTCACACTTCTCCAGCTTCAGATACAGTTGGTGTTCTCTCAGTTTTTCTAGGACTTGGATGACATGTTTGCGGTGTTCAGAGAGTGAAGAAGAGTAGATTAGAATGTCGTCAATATATACTATGAAGAACCTGTTGAGGTAGTTCTTGAAGACTGCTGGGGCGTTGGATAGTCCGAAGGGCATGACGAGGTACTCATAATGGCCGGAGGGGGTGACGAACGCGGTCTTCCATTCGTCACCCCGCCTAATGCGAATGAGGTTGTAGGCTGAACGAAGGTCTAACTTGGTGAAGATTTGAGCTCCACGCAGCTGTTCCAAGGCTGCTGGAACCAGAGGAAGGGGGTAGCTGTACTTGATGGTTTGAGAATTGAGATGTCTGTAGTCGATGCAAGGCCGCAAGCCTCCGTCCTTTTTACCCACGAAGAAAAGGCTTGAAGCGGCAGGGGAGGTTGAGGTCCGAATGAACTGTTGACTGAGGGCCTCCTCCACATACTCCTCCATGGCCTTCTGCTCCGGGATGGACAGAGGGTAAACGCGTCCTCTAGGTAAGGTGGCTCCAGGTAGTAGGTCGATAGCACAGTCCCATGGCCGATGAGGTGGAAGTTTGGTTGCAAGTTGCTTGCTGAATACATCCTGGAACGCCCCATACTCAGAGGGAATCACTACAGACTGTTGAGTTTCGGGACTCTCGACGGTGGTTGAACTAACTCGGAACGAGCGCTCAATCTTAGATGAAGAGGGAGGTGAAGGTTTCTTAATTGAAGACAAGCAGTTGGAAAAGCAATATTCACCCCAGCATAAGATCTCTCCGGACCTCCAGTTGATGGTGGGTTGATGTTGAACCATCCAGGGGCGTCCCAGGATGAGCTCGGCAGTTGACTCCTCCAGCACCATAAACGAGATCCTTTCAGTATGAAGACATCCAATCTGAAGAGTGATAGTTGGGGAAAAGTGACGAATCCTTCCTCGACCCAGGGGTTTGCGTTGGATGGTTTGTACTCGGAGATCTTGGTGAGTTTTGAGTTTTCGAAGGTTCAATTTTTCGAGTAGTTGAGAGGAGATGAAGTTCCCTTCGGCACCGGAGTCGAGTAGGGCTTGCGCTGAGACACAAAGACGAGGGGTTAGGAGTAAGACCATAGTACGATTAAGAGTTTCAATTTTAGGAGGGACTTGAATGGTGCTTACCGCAGTGCGCGGAGGACGCACAGGACAGCCACTGAGGAGATGTTGATCAGAAGCGCAATATAAGCACAGGTGATTCTGAATCCTTCTTTGCCGTTCAACGGTGGAGAGATGATAGGAGTCGACTTGCATGGGCTCTGGTGCTGGAGGAGCGAGAGAGGGTGCTGGGAGCGGAGAACTGGCAGCGGCTGATGGTGTATGACCACAGGCTGTGAGAGACGTTGAGAGACTTGGATAGTTTTTTGGATGAGATTCTCGAGACCCATAGCGTCATCATAAACAACCACTAATTGCCGGATTTTCGAATTTAAGCCGTGTCGAAACACTGTCATTAAAGCGGTCTCATTCCAGCCACTAGAGGCCGCCAGGGTGCGGAATCGGAGAGCATAGTCACATACCGAAGATGATCGTTGTTGAAGATTGAAGAGCTGGTCATGAATGGAGAGTTCTTCAGCGGACACACCGAAAACCACTTTGAAATGTTGAAGGAAGCTGAAAAGAGACTGGGTTATGGGTGAGTTAGCGTTCCATATAGATTCGGCCCGTTGAAGAGCACGGCCAGATAAAAGAAGATATAATGAAAGCAATACGAGCAGAGTCATTATGAAACTGATGCGGTTGCATCTCAAAATATAGAGAAACCTGGAGTAGGAAGCCGCTGCAGTTCTCCGCCTCGCCTGAGTATGTCGCTGGTCGGGCCATGGGACTAGCAGAGGCAGCTACCGAAGCAGAGGGTGTTTGCGGAAGTGAAGGTGAGTTAGGATCTTGGCGGTCAGTAGCGATGACAGGAGGATTTTTTAGTATGGCTTGACTGACGGCTTGAACCAGTTCAGCGAATGTGTCCCGCTGCGGCGGATCCTCGGGTTCTGATGCAGCTTGCATTGTGATCGGTCTGGCCTTCTGTCAGGTAATCACAAGAGGCAGACAGGTGGTGAGTTGAAATGAGATTTATTTTTACAAGTGCAGCAGAACCGGGATGCAAAGGTAAGTAATGAAGTAGATGATAATGTTCACTGTGACTTAACTGAGAGGTAACCCAAGTCTCTGGTTTAGGAGCTGGAGGAAGAGTGCGGGAAGGATCTCAGAAGGAGGACGGTAGGCTGACGGCTGACGAACGGGAATGAAGGCTTCTGAAGGTAAGTGGTTTTCTCTTGAGGTGAGTAGCGCGGGTGAGTCTGTTGTCAGTGGTATTGACGAGGCCAGACGATGACTGGTGAGTGAGAGTGGTTTATAAAGGGTATGAGATGATGAGATGGCCAGGTGAGGGTGATTAGAACTCAGGGGAGAGTGAACGAGAGGGTGGAGCGAGTGAAGATGATGGCGTGGCTGTGACAATAATATATGTATCATCAATATATTATTAAATGTATTCAAATATATAATATATTAGAAAATAAAAAGGGAAAATAATATATTACAATATATCAGAATATATTTTAAGAAATATATTGGTAAATATATTTTTCTTTCAGAAGGGTGGAGTGTAGTTACAATAGTATACAAGAAGTATACAATAGTTTAACATTTAATTTTTGGTATTTGTCAGACAGGCGACTTACAGTGCATTCAGGCTATACATATCAGCATATTCTCTGGGAATTGAACTCGCAACCTTTTGGACAGTTAACAAAATGATCTATTCACTGAGCCACAGAAACCTTACAGCAAGAGCTGTAGTAAACATCTTTATTTTCATAAAATAAGTAAACTGAAAACAAACTATATACTAATTGCAAAAACTGATAATTCACACAACAGGTCTCTACAGGGAAAGATGGCATTGTTGCTACAATGGGTGGTTGAACATTTCAGGGAGTATGAATGATCTTCCAAAATTTGTCCAGTGGGAACATCGTTTGTAGATAAAAACAAAACAAAACAGGGACATTTTTCCCCCTGCGGGAAAATGACAGCTGCAGATGCGAAAATGGACACTGGGCTTCCGGTCAGCTCATCTTAGGATAAATTCGAAATAAGCACTGTTAGTTTTATGGAAGTTACAGCTTTACAGAATAAAATTACAAGATTAAAATTACAAAGTGGGTTGGGGAAAAAAAAAATCACACAATAAAATATTTGTATTATATTAGAATGGAGTTTTTCAGCATTTACATTAATCTTCTTCATTTCTGTGTACAATGATATTTGTAAAAACTACAACTTGAAAAGACTAAATATATGTATATTAACTGAAAGGTAAACTGAACGTGAGGCTGAAACGCAGGCTAGTGAGAGATTTCATGAGGTCTAAAGTACCCGCCAAAGGATGTAGTCCCTTTTAGCAACTTGTTAGCAACCACCGTTTTTAAGACACAATAAAGTTTAAAAAAATCACAAGCAGGTTATAACTGGTGTGTTTTATGTCATAGATCAAAACGTGAAAATATTTAGAGGCTTTGTTTACCACAGACCTTATTTCAGGCGATTTAGCAAAAACCCATACAAAAAAACCATAGACTTTAAGGCAAGGGAACCCATAGTGCTAAAATGCTAACTCACTTCCGCGTTTTGGCCTACAAAGTGACATCATAACTTCGGCACTCTATATCCTCGAGCCCCAGGCAGCCAAACGAACATTACTTGACAGTTCAGCACGCTACTGTTGCCACATCCACCCCTCAGTTGAACTGCTGACTAGGTTGTTGTCAACTTTTTCGTTGTTGTCATGACAGCGCACGCACGTGCATACCAGACACACTGGGAAGGAACTTTTAGATGCACGCTTTCCAATTCGAAAAATGGAGAAAGAGACTCAATTAAAAAAGAGAAGGTGTGTCCTGTTTCAAACTTTTTTTTTATGCGTCTGCCTTTACTAACATGCCAGTTCACCATCCTTCCTCCCCGTGAACCTCTTGGGTTGTGAGTTTAGACTTTTTTTTTAACTGTTCCTGTGGTGTTGAGCTACTACAATTCATTTTAATCCTATACTTACTCGTCCAATGACGACATTTTTACAGTCTAAGGTTTTAGCCGGCAGTCTACAAAATTACATATTCATCAGATTGCGTCCATTATGTACCCCTCCAAAAGTGCTTAATTAGGGTAGGAGCTAAAATAAAGTGGCCCTCCAGAAGCAGGATTGGACACCCCTGCAATAGAGCACTGATTCTCAAACCTGTCCTGGAGTACCCCTACCCCTAGTCCTGCACATTTTGTATGTCTCCTTCTCTAACACTTGATTCAACTTATCAGGGCTGCGTTTCCCAAAAGCTTCGTAATAAGGTTAGAAGTTCATAAAAACGATCGTACGACTGATCTTAATATTACGGTCTGTTTCTCAAAAGCATTGTAACTTAAGTAGCACTTGAAAATCATTGTACATCTACGAGTGCTCTGGAGTAATTGTAAAGCCCTAAATGCATCGTAAGCAGACAGACTTATGCAGTCACCTGCTCAAGTGCAATGTAATCTGATTTGATTGTACCTTATTGTACACTTTATTATTCGTTTTTTGTTGTTGATGCTTTTAATATATATAAACTAATTAAAAAGGGCAGAAAAATTGAAATACACATCTAAATTAAATGACTGAACAAAAAAATTAACCCTAACTCTAACCTTAGTACTATGATATATATTTATATAAAGTATATTATTATGTATAATATCATATAATAATATTGTATTAACATATTATTGTTTAATTATGATATCTGAGTTGTCTGTAGCAGCATTAGGTTAACATTTCAATAAATGAGCGTGACACTACTATCATGAGCTATTCTATAAGGTGACATTTCAGCACTTGGCAAACAGATAGATACTCCTAAGTAGCACTTAAAGCAAGGCTAAGTGCATTTGTGTTAAGTGCATTTTTGGGAAATGCACATGAAACAATAAAATGAGTCGTAGAAAACAATGTTAAGTGCTAAGATCAATCGTTATTGGGAAACCCGGTCCAGCTCGTTAGTAGAGACTGCAAGGCATAAATTTGGTCTCTGATAAGGGAGACATGCTAATTGTGCAGGGCCAGGGATCCTCCAGGACAGGTTTGAGAACCCCTGCTGTATATACTATACAGCTTATCAATATTTATTTATTTATTTGTTACCATCTTTGTCCTTTCTTCTGAAGCGTCTAATGTGTTGTCAAGCTGTTTAATTTGTTTAGTGGTTTGACAGGGTCCATTTTCTAGGACCCCCTCCTCTGCTTCAACCCCTGGAACAGCCACAGCAGCCAGAATTTTCCATTGCACAGCAAGGATATCTTGCTTGTTCTCACAGAGTTCTTGCAACTTCAGTAAGACTTTTGTGCGGTAGTCTAAGGAGAAATTAAATATTATATAGAGTTACTCTTTGTGGCTTCATCAGATGAGGACTCTGGCTTTCTTAACAGATGTGACACTGTTGAAACATAAAAACGAAATATTTATGTTTGCAAATTTACATATTACATACAAGTTTATGAATATATCACAATTAAATATTGCTACACACCTTGTTGGGTGACACATTCTGCACTGAGAACTGTGGCAATGATGCCTCTGCTGTAAATATATTTATTTATTTTAAATAGAGCTGCAATTATAAATAGACATTAAACATTTATTAAAATAAGAAACTTCCTCCTACAAAATAAATCCAGAAAAAAAGTCTATATGGTATTGTACCTTACACACACACACACACACACTACATACATTTATATGCCGTATATACCCTTGTATTCAGGATAAGTTTTGGGAAGTGGCTGATCTAAAAATACAACAGAAATATGAAAAGATATTTAGTAGGTTTATTTGCATTTTAGAGCCTTAAAAATTATGAATAACAAATAAAACAAAAAGTAATAAAATGTTATATCACTGTCTGCATGAACCATGTAACAACTTACATTTAGGTGGAACAGGTTTTGACACTTTTATTTTCTTTATAACTCTGCTTTCATCTGAAAATAAAATATTTTTGAATGTTTTAAAATATTTTTTGAATGTCAAAAACTTTGTGAGGGGATGTGGGGGTTATGAATGAATGAAATGCCTTTGTCCGTGTTCACTACGTCTCAAATCGTGCTCATGAACAGTGCTTGAGAAACAGTGTCTCTGTGCTTGCACACTGTGTAACATACATGCTACTTGGTTGCACTGATTTTTACATAGAAAGGGTGGAAACTTTAATTTTTTTCATAATCACAGGCCAAATAAAATAATTTAAAAATTACATCTTTGAGAGCAAGGGGTCCCCCTGGTGTCTCTGGGGCCCTACGCAGCTTGCATTCTTTTGCCTATAGGGATGGAGGGGCGGAGCTGAGGGGCTGCATGCTTGTGGTAGACATAGCCTCTAAGAAAACTGCCTCCAAGGTTTTGATCTTCCTCATCTTCTTGCTTCTATCACCTACCATCTCTTACACATAGTCTTCCTTCTCTAATGAATAATGTATTGTTATTATTATAGTAAGTACTAGTGTTGTCAAAAGACCCGGTACTTCAGTATCAAGTCGGTACTAAAAAAATTTAAATGTGACGGTACCAGGTTTCTTTAAGTACCGGTAGTACCGAGGTCCCGTTCAAACCCAGTTCAGCACTATGATTTCCGCGAAGCAGAAAAGGACGGACGGAATCTCAAAATCCAGTCATGAAAATGAAACTTACATTTTAATATGGACAGTCACAGAATTTGGCAAAGTTAGCATAAATTAATCAAATCAAATCTCCATATGGACCAGTATCTGTAAATGTTAAGCCGCAAAAGTTGTTTGAAATATCAATCCGTGTTCTGCGCGTCTCTGTGTGAATTAATGAATGGCAGAGACGTGCGGGTTTGTTTACTACATAGACTGAAGCGCATGACGCTTGCATTAATTTCAGCATCTGAGCTTCAGAGTTCTCTCTCCATCAAGCGATCTTAACTTTTCAGTGCATCTCAATGGACGCACAGAGCTATGGAAGGCCGTTTCAGCATAAAAACGTTCCAGCGTTACTCGTCGTAATTGTATTTTTACTAGTAACAATTAAATTAAAGAGCTCTATAATTTAATTTGTACTAGTAACAATTACAATTATAGAGCTCTATAATTCAATTTTTACTAGTAACATTTATGATTGTAGAGCTCTCTAATTAAGTTTTTACTAGTAACAATTACAATTATAGAGCTCTACAGTTAAATTTGTACTAGTAACAATTACAGTTACAGAGCTCTATAATTCAATTTTTACTAGTAATAATTATGATTATAGAGCTCTCTAATTGAATTCTTACTAGTAACAATTACAATTATAGAGCTCTGTAATTCAATTGTTACTAGTAACAATTGAATTACAGAGCTCTTCAACTGATTTATTACTAGTAAAAATACACATTAAAGATATGTGTAATTGCAGAGCTCTATAATTGAATTACAGAGCTCTCTAATTGAATTGTTACTAGTAAGAATTAAGTTACAGAGCTCCATAATTCAGTTCTTACTAGTAACAATTAGAATTAGAGGGCTCTGTAATTGCAATCTTACTAGTACAAATTGCATTACAGAGCTCTGTATTTGGCGACATATCATTATGCTAATCGTGCCTTATGCATATTCAACTGGGGTATATAAACAGGCAGGAAACTTTGCCGCCCGCAGTCGACATGGACGAAGTACACGGTGGAGAGGCAGGGCAGCAGTCTGCAATATCTGCCTTTGATCGAGTTTTAAGTGCAGTTTCCCGTGTGCGCCAAGAGTTGCAGCGGTCAGGGGAACCCAACATTTTGTCATCAACAAGGCAGTTATTTCGTAGATCCCGAAGTGAAGGTATGCAAAATCACTAACGTTAAATGAGTCTCGTCATGATTACTAGAGATGCACCAATTGACCCGGCCATAAATCAAAAACGGCCGGTTATGTGTTTAATTTCGGCTGATCTGTATAACGTACTGCTTTGAGAAATGTCGTGGCGTAGATTACGCGGGGGACTTGCCCCCCCCCCCCCCCACACACACACTTCTATCATCATGGGAATTCGTCCCCCGCACTTTTTCGGGCAAGTGTGTTCGTACAGAGGTTTTCAAGAGCTGGTGTGAATAAATCTAGATTTAAACTCAAAGAGACAGGATAGTCTGCGCATGACCTGATGTTTTTTCCGATCAAGAAGGCGAGATGAACGTCACGGAGCACTAAACACTCCTGCAATGTGTGTGTGTGTGTGTGTGTGTGTGTGTTTCATTCATACCTATGATTCATACTCGAAGCCGGAGGGCGCTGTCGCGCAGAAAGACATCAGGAAACTCCTAATATGGACAACAGCGTCCAACTATCGCTGTATAAAAACAGCTGTTTTCGGGTTTGTTTGTTTTTTCAAGTCCAAAAAAATCTCCAGCAGGTGATAAATATGATAAAGTATATGAACAATGCAGTGCTAATTGACATAGCATTTATTACAGTATAGAAACTATTCTGCCTTATTATGTGATAAAAAGTGTTTGTAGTATATAAACAAATCATTATTATTTGTTATTGTCCAGCACTTATAGATTTCTAAGCCAATTAAAAGCTAGAAATTAGAGA
Organism: Carassius carassius; assembly: GCF_963082965.1. NCBI lineage: Eukaryota > Metazoa > Chordata > Actinopteri > Cypriniformes > Cyprinidae > Carassius > Carassius carassius. Next base: position 10,701,902 of record NC_081755.1, on the reverse strand, counting down.
AAAATTCAGAAATAATTCTAATATTCTGATTTGCTGCTAAAAAAAGAGAAAAAAACAACTCGTATTATGATAATGTTGAAAACAGCTGAGTATAATCTTTTCAGGTTTCTTTGATGACTAGAAAGTTCAAAAGAGCAGCATTTATCTGAAATTGTAAAATGATGTCTTTATCATCACTTTTGATCAATTTAAAGAATCCTTGCTAAATACAAGTATTAATTTCTATCATTTGATCACAGGAATACATTACATTTAAAATATATTCAAATAGAAAACAGTTATTTTAAAAAGTACAAATATTTCACAATATTACTGCTTTTGCTGTACTTTGGATGAAATAAAGGCAGGCAGAAGAGACTTCTTTCAAAACATTAAAAATCTTACTGTTAAAAAACTGTTGACTAGTAGGTTATATAGATAAATGTTATATGTAATGTTATATATATATATATATATATATATGTGTGTGTGTGTGTGTGTGTGTGTGTGTGTGTGTGTGTGTGTGTGTGATTTTTGTCCCCCTCACTTCTGAAAAGATGGCTACGCCCCTGACGTTAATGCCTGATAAAGCCTCTCGCTCTGTCTCCGTCTCTCTCTTTCATAACCGTGCAAGCGTATCTGCAAATATCAAGCGCCTGCACCAAGGCAAGAAAGCGTGTCCAATGTTGCAAATTTCTGAACTGCTAACGTTATATAGACAGAGAGTTTGAATTTGCCCGGGGCCTTGCGAGCTAAGCCCCAGCACATAGGCTGAAGGTCTCGCTCAGGCCTAGTCCTGGTTTAAGCTAATCCCTGTCAGGGACATCACCCCCAGATGTTCTTTTTAAAATAGTGACACACATTAGTGAAACACACCAGTGGCTTTGCTGTCATTAGTATTAAACATGTTACCCCATCGAACCCCCCTCTCCACAGAGCACCCAAACATAACAAATCACAATTAAACCCCTGGATATAACAGACTTACGTGTTTCCATGTTACCAAAAGGCTTCAAAGAACATTTGTATCTGAAAACAAGCCCATTAAATGATTTACAACCCGAATTCCGGAAAAGTTGGGACGTTTTTTACATTTTAATAAAATGAAAAATAAAATGAAAAGGAATTTCAAATCACATGAGCCAATATTTTATTCACAATAGAACATAGATAACGTAGCAAATGTTTAAACTGAGAAATTTTACACTTTTATCCACTTCATTAGCTCATTTAAAATTTAATGCCTGCTACAGGTCTCAAAAAAGTTGGCACGGGGGCAACAAATGGCTAAAAAAGCAAGCAGTTTTGAAAAGATTCAGCTGGGAGAACATCTAGTGATTAATTAAGTTAATTGATATCAGGTCTGTAACATGATTAGCTATAAAAGCTTTGTCTTAGAGAAGCAGAGTCTCTCAGAAGTAAAGATGGGCAGAGGCTCTCCAATCTGTGAAAGACTGCGTAAAAAAATTGTGGAAAACTTTAAAAACAATGTTCCTCAACGTCAAATTGCAAAGGCTTTGCAAATCTCATCATCTACAGTGCATAACATCAGTGCATAAGTTTAACTTAATACTTAGGCTACATTATATAAACAATTTAGACAGAATACAAATGTTTTATGACATCAAGCTGTTCTTTCTCATTCTCTTTCCTCCTTTCTGTTAAATAAATTCACTCAAATGAATTAATTAATCATCAATTCATCCAGAGATTGGGTGCTTTAACTGAATGTATTAATGACGTTCTGAAATTATGTAGTTTACTTTTCATGTTGCAATAGGTCAGTCAGGAAGACGAGAGAGACCAACATGGCATGTCAGTATATTTTTACTTCCAGGACCTGGTGTCTCCAAATTACCTTCAGCTAATGAGCGTGTTCGGCTGTCACAAAATGGATTAGGTAAACTCTTTTATGATTTTTTTATTTCATGACTTGTATGGCTGCTCGATTCATCATAATTGCAGATTATTCACATTAATATTGTAATTGTGATAATTGTTGCCGAAAAATAGATTTTACATTAACATTTTCAAATGTTTTGTATCTTTCTAAGAAACAGTTTGTATGATAAATTTAGAAACATTCAAAACTAAATAATATAATGTAAATAACAAATAGTTACGGGAGTTCAGTAGTTAGTTAAAAATCCAAAATGAATGGCTAAAGGACACGTCAACCTTTTATAATTTTAAAATCTCTGATTTATCACTGTATTTGGTGCCCAAACATACTCCTGAAACGCACAAAAATTTGTACAAAATGACAGCTGTAATTGAGGTGTTTGACGATTATGTAATTGTTTCACCTGTAATTGCAATCCCAATTAGTTTCTCAATTAATTGAGAAGCCCTAATGACTTGTTTGGTTATGTAACAATATCAGCAACAATCAGTTTACTTCTTTGTTAACTCTTGTTGTTAACACTTAAGCTGTAGCCTTTCTGTTACTCTAAAATGTAATGTAATGATTGTGATTTTTTACCTCAATGTTGTCCACACCAGTTTTATTTATATCTGTCAGATTTCTTTTAGCTTGGAACATGCCTAAACTCAGAATCTTTTTAATAGGGAGGCCAGTGCATGAAATGGAGCAACAAAAGTTTTCCATAATTCAGCTCAATTGGAGTCTAGCTGAATTTAACCATTATATTTGTCAGTGCTACCCACAAGTAAGCCTGAACTTGGTAGGCTTTGAATTGGCCAGAGCTGACAGAGGCAAGAAACTACAAAAAGTTAAAGTTGCCTCTGTTATGGAGCTCAAGATGGCCATTGGAAAGAGCAGATTGTATGTCATACCATTGGCTGAGGTGTATCAGGTATGTCAAGCTATGTAAAGGTGCTATTATAATTTCACTGTCAAAATATTTTCTTATATACTGTTTACAGTGTATTCAGTGGCAATATTTTTTTAGGAATCAGGATCACCAGAACCAGAGGACCCAAGACAACACAAAAACATCACAGAGGTAAAGAATATTATTTTAAAGTTTACTAGTAGTGTAGGTTTGCATAACATTAGTTATTTAAAAATAGCCTACTCCTTTTAAACTGAATTATTTATTTGCAGACCATTGAGGAACGTAGGGCTTTGCGCCAGCAGCAAGATGATGAATTTAATGCGTCTGTACTGGCAGACAGAGAAAGCGTATGTTATGTTATGTATATTATATGTATGTATTTAAATAAATTTGCTGTTCATTTTTTAAGAGAAATCAGTCAACTAAATTTGCTATGATAGGAGATGAGACGTCAGATTTTAGAGACCCAAGAAGAAAGACGGCTTCAGGTAAATGGCTTCCATTAATCTTTTTATTTGATTGATCCTGTTTAACTCTTTTCCCATCATTGTCAAATTATTTTGTCAATTAGAAGAAAACGCAATGACTAGTTTTTATGGCAAGCGGTATTCCTGCTATTGTCCACTCTCATCCAACTGAACACACTGAAGCAAAAGCAGTAAAACTGTGTTTTGATAATCACTCTAAATCCGATCTCTAACAATAGTCCTTTACAAAAATGCAATTATCTAAGCTTTTTGTTCAAAATTTGGTATATTTGAAGAAACCCACCCATATTTAAGAGGTGATAAAAAAAGAACAATTAAAGATAGGATAAAACAGGGTTTTTTTTAAAGCGGGTCTGTTCTTTTCATTTGATATTGTTTATATATTTAAAGAAAAAAAATCTGGAAGGGATTAAACTTGTGAAAATCATAAAAAATTCTGGCATGGACTGACAACTTTAAAAAAAAAAAACGCTGGTGGGTAAAGAGTTATTGTATTTATTGAAATGTCAAAAAAATCGAATAATTATCATTTGCAAAAGGTAATTCAAGAAAGACGACAAAGGATCTCCTTCCCAGAGCCTTCTGATGGTGTTCCTCTTAGTTTTAAATTTCCAAATGGACAGTTAAAAACCAGAAGATTTTTTCTGTCAGAATCAATTCAGGTGATTTTTCTGTTGCTACATTACATGCTATTTACAGTTCCTAACTAAAATTATAACCAACTTCTCTTCTTCATTGAGTAAATCAGCGTGAAACAACTTATTTAATGAGGAAATATTGCAGGGCGGGATTTGATTTTGTCCACAGAGTGTAGTTTTGATTGCAGTGGTATTGCATGATGTATTTTGATGATAGTGGGCATTGCAAACTAAATAAAGGATGTGAACCCACTTACGTTTCATGTAAGTGACAGGTAACAGGAGGGGAGGGAATAAAAATATTGTCCATTTTGATTTTATGGTAACTTTAAATGTATACTGTTTGAATGTATTTTCTTCCAGAGGTTGTTTGATTTTGTTGGGCAAGACAACTCATCCACTGAAATCTTTTCCTTAAGAGAAGCAACGTCAGGTGTTCAGATAGACAGCAATACCCTGTCAGGATCAATTGAAGACCATAACATAATGGGTTTCTCAACTCTTTACATTCTGTGGACTGCTTCACCTGAAGAAGAGGTAAAACATTTGTTTATCATATTTGTAGTGTCTGTGTCACTGATTAGGCAAAATGTGACGGCAATATGAAATATGCATTAATGAATAAGAAAATTTATATCATGCAACCTGTATGAATGGTGTCTAAGTCTTGCACATGATTCAGGATTCCATATTTGAAAACCTTAACATTGGAAACCCATATCTACTTGTGTAACCTATACAGTGCCAACAGATTTAAACAATATTAAAGGTCCAGTTTTTCCTGCTCCCATTTTTCAAACTTTAGTTGGTGTGTTATGTTGCTGTTAGAGCATAAATAATACCTGCAAAATGATAAAGCTCAAAGTTCAATTCCAAGCGATATATTTTCTTTAACATAATTCCCCTTTCAAAGCCTACAGTGAACGGCCGGTTTGGACTACAGCCCTTTACTTCAATTTTAGCTTCAATATTACCTACACTCCGCCCACAGGAATACATTAGAGAGTTAAGCTCAAACGGCTCTGGCTAAGCTAAACTGCTGTCCAATCACAACACATTAAACAAGCTACACAATCAGAACTTGTTGCGTATTTCTGAGACTTCATAGAACAAGGAATGCATCAGCCCGTATTTAGAACTGTGAAAACAGTGGTATAGACATAAGTCAATTGTGTGAAAGATTTTTTACACATGAAACATGAACATGTTATATTCTAGGGGCAACCTTCCGATCTCTCTGATGAAGCCAATACGGAAGTGACTTAAACTGGTCGCTAGAGGCTGGCTCCAAAAGGGATTCAATCCCCATAGACCTCCATGTTAAAATGTCCATCTTTAGAGCAGAAAAAAATATGCATACAGCCTGGTACAAAAATTGTTATTGCTCTGTATAGCTAATTTAATACTGTGAGGGGGTGAATTTTTTTGTAACTCATCTGTTTAAATCATATTAAGCTTTAAAGTTCTGCATAATTAAAGGCGTGGCCACTTGAGTGATGGGCGAATTGCCACTGCTGTCACTTGATTCGAGCTAGGTGGAAGCGTGCTTTCAGCAACCAGCCACTTCAGCTTTAACCAAGTCATGTTTCTTTACCCATTTTTGGATATACGTGAGTGATGGGCGATGATGTGCGGTCAAGAAGGTGACAGCAGGGTTTCAGAAACTATCTTTAAAAACATATGGGTGACGTCACAGACACTACGTCCGTGAATAGAATACATAGATCAAATGAAATTAATATATAACTAATAAACTAAATATTTAAAAAATAGTAAAGAAGAGGAAATTAACAGAAATAGTTTGTAAGTTTGTAAATATAATGGAAAAACGGCAAGTGCTTTTCAATTTATATTGCCATTTTAGTTGCATTTTAAAGCAACCTTTAAATCATGGTAAATTAACCCAGCTTTTACTTTCCATCACGCATCACTAGGTACCACCTCACATGCAGATGACCTCCTCTACTTCACCTCCACAGACATCTGCTACTTCATTCACAAACCCTAATGCTTCCTCGCCTCCACACACATCTGCTGCTTTATCCACAAATTCTGATGCTCCTTTACCTCCATGCATGTCTGCTTCCTCACTTCCACGCACATCAGCTCCATCCACACTCCCGGATACTCCCTCACCTCCACGCACATCTGCTCCATCCACACTCCCGGATACTCCCTCACCTCCACGCACATCTGCTCCATCCACACTCCCGGATACTCCCTCACTTCCACGCACATCTGCTCCATCCACACTCCCGGATACTCCCTCACCTCAACGCACATCTGCTCCATCCACACTCCCGGATACTCCCTCACCTCCACGCACATCTGCTCCATCCACACTCCTGGATACTCCCTCACTTCCACGCACATCTGCTCCATCCACACTCCCGGATACTCCCTCACCTCCACGCACATCTGCTCCATCCACACTCCCGGATACTCCCTCACCTCCATGCACATCTGCTCCATCCACACTCCCGGATACTCCCTCACCTCCACGCACATCTGCTCCATCCACACTCCCGGATACTCCCTCACCTCCACGCACATCTGCTGCTTTATCCACAAATTCTGATGCTCCTTTACCTCCATGCATGTCTGCTTCCTCACTTCCACGCACATCTGCTCCATCCACACTCCCGGATACTCCCTCACCTCCACGCACATCTGCTCCATCCACACTCCCGGATACTCCCTCACCTCCACGCACATCTGCTGCTTTATCCACAAATTCTGATGCTCCTTTACCTCCATGCATGTCTGCTTCCTCACTTCCACGCACATCTGCTCCATCCACACTCCCGGATACTCCCTCACCTCCATGCACATCTGCTCCATCCACACTCCCGGATACTCCCTCACCTCCACGCACATCTGCTCCATCCACACTCCCGGATACTCCCTCACTTCCACGCACATCTGCTCCATCCACACTCCCGGATACTCCCTCACTTCCACACACATCTGCTCCATCCACACTCCCGGATACTCCCTCACCTCCACGCACATCAGCTCCTTTACCCACACTTTCTTATGGTACCTTACCTCCAGGCACATCTGCTGTCTCACCTTACTTTACTTACCAACATGATCAGTGGTCTCCTGCACCTTCACCTCCTGGATCTCCTGGCATTTCTGGTTCTCATTGGTCTCCTTCTCCTACACCTCCCAGCTGGTCTCCTATATCTGTTCCAACTACAACACTGGAAAATGATTGCACTGAGTATGTTTTTTAAAACGTTTGTTTTGTATTTCTTGCAGTTACAAATAACTATTTTTTAATAAATATTTTTTTTTCCCTTTACAGAACTCAACTGAAAAGTATTTCGATAAAGCTAGTCAGCAGAGTTGATTTTACTAGCTGTCCTACCACCAATCAAATTAATGTGTCCAGAGACAGAATTTTTCATGGGAGTGTTCAAGCATTCAAATGCAGCCGATTTGACCCTGCTGCAAAATTAGACATTGTTTTTGTTGACAATGAGGGTGTCTCGGAGGGGGCTGTAGATGAAGGAGGACCTTCTAGAGAATATTTCCGGTTACTAATGAAAGCCATACAGCAGTCAAAAATCTTTGAAGGACCTGAACAAAAAAAGCATTTGACCCTTGATACACATGGTAAGCATTTAAAACTTTTAACTGTTTGTTCAATTAATTATTTAAAAAAATAAAAATAAACATCTGTATTTTCTGTTTCAGCACTAGACACTGGGTTATATTCATTGATTGGCATGATGATATCAGTCTGCATTGTCCATGGAGGTGTTGGCCCACATTTCTTTTCCAAACTACTTTTCACGCAGCTGTGTGGGAAGAACACACAACCTGCAGTCTTCGAAGACATTGGAGACTACTCTTTGAAAGAGAAATTACTCAAGGTAATCTGTTAAAGGGGTGATAAAACACGATTTCACTTTTCTAACTTTAGCTAGTGTGTAATGTTCCTGTTTGAGCATAAACAACATCTGCAAAGTTACAACGTTCAAAGTTTTAAGCAAAGGGAGATATTTGCTTTTAAAGAAATCCATTTCTAAGGACTACAGCAAACGGCCGGTAGGGACTACACGACATTCCTCCAGGGTTGCTGACGTCACTAAGCCCAAAACCCCTCCTCCGAGAATAATAAATTAGGGGGGGCGGGGTGGGGAGCGAGGCCATTTTATATTGCTGTGGAGATTGAGAAGAGTTGTTGTATGCTGGAGTGTCATTGCCGTAATGCCGATGAAACGCTGTTATTTTCATCCGGATTGCAGGTCCACTTTGTTCAGCCTTCCTAGGGACGGGGAAGTTAGGGATCAATGGTTAAAATTTATTTTTAACTCGGTCCCTCAAAATTATTAGCCAAATCTCGCTCTCTGTGCTGCTCATTTTACGGAGGAAAGCTTCCATAATCTTTGCGAGTTCAATGCAGGATTCGCCCAACGGCTTGTCCTGAAAGATGGAGCAGTTCCAACTTTAAAAACAGAAGCTGTTTACGGGCCACAACCTGTAAGTATGACTTATTTTTCGTCGATGTGTTTTACTGTAATAGTTTGTATTGCTTATTGTACATTGTATCAAGGAAGTGAACAAATAACAACGCTGTTTTGCTCAGCAAACCAGTTTGTTAAATGCTCATTCATGCATTCGACAAACCCCTAACGTTAACGTTACAAACTTTTTTTCTTAATCTCAACAGCGAACTTGGAATTAGTGTATATTATTATTTGATTAGAGCATCTATGTATTGTTTACCTACATGTTTGTTTATCTGCAGGCATGCTAAACATTGTTCTATGTTTGATTTGGCTACTATAGTAAATCCAATGTTTAGTGTTCGTTTTGGGTTAATAGTTATAGCGACAGATATTTGGCTATAAGCGTTCTAAAAATACAAAAGTAACGACTCCATTCAGTACCGATTACTATAGATCTTCACTCTTTAATCAAAAAAATCCCTTTGAGGACTAATATAATTTGTTAGAACAATTATATTAAATTCTTGCTTATGAAGCTTATTTTTTGTGGTCCAATGATTATTATCCAGTAATTAATTTTTTCCTACTATTTTACATGTCAAATGTATGTTTTAAGCTGTAATTTGATCATTGATTACATATTGTCATTATTTCTTACAGACAACATCTCAGCAGGGTTCGAGTTCCCAAGAGCTCCCCACTACATCTACACTTCATGAAGTTGGATGTCTGTCAGACCCTATAGAGACCGAAACTGTAGCCACAGAGATAAAGCCAAAGATGCGATCAGTGGGCACACAACTTTCAATGGGTACATTGAGCAGTTTCCACTGATGGAGCAAAGGTATGAAATACAGACATTAAATGTGTTTGTGTTACTTTATCATATGCAGTTCTAGTACATATTGTATTTTTTATTATAATTGTTATACCGGCTACTGAAACTTATGTGTATTAGAAAGTGGCTTATGTTTCTCACTGTAAAAAAATTGTAATAGCATGACAGATGGTTATGAGTAATTGTATTTTTTACTTTTTTTTGTACTTGTAGGCATTCAGGCAACATATTATGGTCATGATGTGGGCACCCAAACAACTGAGATGTTTCCTGATGTGCAGCTGTCTTCAACACCAGTAAGGGGCTCAGTCTTCAGGCCCAGTAAGAGACCTCGTCTGGTGTTAGATGAGGAAGAAGAATCAGAATTAAATGTCGAACCCACCGATTCCACATATAACCCAGATTCTGTTGTTAGTGAAGAATCAGAATTGGCGTAAGATATAAATACATATTTACACACTTTTTTACCAATACATTTGTGTTTAAAAAAATATATAAAACATGAAAGCAACTTCCTAATATTTATTCTTTTTATATTGCCTTAGGATAGATCCACAGCCCGACCACAGCGATAACAAATACATTGTTTTTGAAAGCTGTCTTCGAGAGCTGTTTGTGTCCTGTCCAATTTGTAAGACAAAGTGTGTTGTCCAGATCAGACGAAGGGGGACTTTTGTTGCATTCACCCAGCTTTGTGAAAAGTGTAACTACTACAGACAGTGGCAGAGCCAGCCCATTGTAGGGAGTACCCCACTTGGAAACCTGCTATTGTCTGCTGCAACGTATTTTACCGGTGGATCTTTTAAACAACTAGAGAAGGTATTACAATTACAATAAAATTCACAAAAAACTACTGTGTTGTTTCAGTATGTATGTACTGTATGATTTCTATGTTAATAGATTTTCAAGGCCATGAAGCTCCAGATGATGCATTTCGTAACTTTTAGGATTCATGCCAGGAATTTCATTGAGCCTACAATAATACACAAGTGGAACCAAGATCAACTGAATCTTATTAGACAGCTGCAAGAGGGAGGAAATGTTGCTGTGGCTGGAGATATGCGTGCTGACACGCCAGGTACGTTTACAGTATATTCAAAAAAATCACGCCGTTTATTTTATAGTCTTTGAGTTTTCCTAAAATAGTATGATACTGATGTTCTCAGTAATGTTCTATATATGATTATGATGTTTACAATAGGACACTCAGCAAAATTTGGCAGCTACACCATTATGCACATGGAAACCAACAAAATTCTGGATCTTCAACTAGTTCAGGTTAGTAATTAAGCATTTAAAAAAAAATTTTACATTTTCTTTTATCTGTTATTGTTTATACTCTACTCTGTTTATACATTTGAAATGTTGTGTACCCAACAACAGAACATCGAGGTTGGTGGAAGTTATCATATGGAAAAGGAGGGATTGAAGCGTTGTCTCGATAAGCTCCAGTCTAATGGTTTAGCTGTTGACTACATCGTCACCGATCGCCATCCGCAGATTCAGAAGTACCTGAGGGACCGCAATATCACTCAGTTCTATGACGTGTGGCACTTTGAGAAAGGTAATTATTTATCTTTGTATTATTAATTGATTCTTATTCAGTTAATTGTTCAACCTAACATGTACATTTTTATTTTTGTGGTAATTTGATTATCTTGAAATAATGATTGTACAACCAAGCTTTTACTTTGTACAGGTTTATCTAAGAAACTTGACAAACTTTCAAAAATGAAGGACTGTGAGGTGCTGAAAAAATGGTTGCACAGCATCAAAAACCATGTTTACTGGAGTGCGATTTCCTCTGAGTCTGGGACAGAAAAGGTGGCGAAGTGGAATTCACTGCAGAACCACATCCAAAATGTACATGTTCATGAGAACCACCTCTTCCCCAAGTGTGAACACCCAGACAAAGTTTCCAGGGATCCAAAAAAATGGATCCAACCAGGTATGACTGTATAGAGAGACAAATGACAATAAAATGACAGTAAACTAGTAAAATTCTGAGATTTTCTTCATATTTTATCTGTTTGGTTACAGGATCAATAGCGCTCCATAAAGTGGAAAAGCTATTATACAACAAGAGAGTTCTCAGGGATATAGAAAAGCTCAGCCACAACTTTCAGACGTCATCACTGGAGGCTTTCCACAGTCTGATTTAGCGTTTTGCCCCAAAGAACGTGATTTTCCCTTTCATAGGAATGTTGTGCAGGTAATAATCTTTGACATATTCAGTAAAATTTATAAGCATTGTTTCTAACAATTGTTATGGAAATGTTTTTTTATTCATTATTTTATTAATATGAATGATCTTTCCCTATAATAAATAATGTTCTTTCCTAATAAGTAAGAAAAAGGTTAAATAGGTTAGGAGCCTTGCCTGTGGCCCTACAGTATGTTATCTATGTTATGAGTAGCAGAGATATAAAGAGCTATAAAGCCTCCCATCTTGGCCAGAACTCTCACATTCTCTTGACTGACTGTGCGACTGTGAGCCTTTCTTGCAAGAAAGAAACCATTATAATCATGGATTGAACATTTGTCTCTTATTCTGAATTGTTTGTTTATTTGTCACAACACAGTCTACTAATCTTCATATTTTATGGATTGTGCACTGATTACAGGCTGTATCTTGCAGCAAGGCACTATAATGAAAATGCTAACCGTGAGCAGGCAACAACAACTGAAGGACAGGCTGTGTATAAGATCGTTTTTCCAAAGTCCAAAAAAGGGGAATGCACAGCAAAGCCAGTGAAAATAGAACCAACATACAGTAAGTTTGTTTTATTAACAATAATATATAAAAAAAACTATAATAAAATAAAAGCTTACAAAAAATATTTATAAATATTACACAAATGTTAATTATAAAACAAAGGTAGATTATTTATCAGTAATTATGTAAAACCATAGAGTGACTCAGTATTCTGTTTTTTACAGACTATGTCGATGACCTTATGAGCCTTCTGTTACATAAAGTCTTTGTGGACCCCAAGCCATATGCGGAAGAGCTGCATGCAATCCCCATTCCACCTCCTCTGTCATCACAGTATGAAAAACCTTCCAAAGAAGAGGTGATTGCCCAGCGTGTGTCACGATTCAGTCGAGGGGTGGCCGGAACCCAACATACTGTCCCGCTGGATCAGGAAACTGTAGACGGATCCGGTTAACAACACATGAGGGGATGACAACCCTCACACTACGTCCTAGGTAGCCCCAGCACCAGCTGACAAAGCTGCGATAGGCCAGATAACGGAAACGCCTATGGCAGGAATAGAAAACCTCAATATTGTGTATAAAACCAGTGGTATATTGGAAACATGTATATGTGATGTGAAAATATGTTTGTTAAAATGTATATTTTGATTAGTTTTTGTCTTTGAATAACTATATAGTAAATATAAATGTGTAAATATATATATTTTGTATCTATTGTCTTTTATTTATGTTCTTTTACACAACATAATTTCATAAAATTTAATAAATACTTACTCCTCTTCATTTCTGCGTCTCACTGGTCCATAGTTGGCTCTGTAAATATTATTGATATTTTGCAAAGTATATGGATTTAAGCAGTTTGGTTCAAAACCTGGATGCTCAACCATACATTTAGGAGGGTCTGGAACCTCATTCGTTTTACAACCTAAACAGTAATGTAAGACAATGAGAACATACTGTACAATTAACCTATGTTCATCTTTTAAATATGAAAAAAGAATTCTACAGAACTATTAACACGTTATGCATAATTTTGGTACTAGCTTATTACACTACCTTCTGTATTTCTTTGCAGCAGATGTTTTCCTCTTCAATTGGCATTTTTGCACAGTTATTACATGTACACCTAATAAAATATATATATTTTTTAATAAAAAAGGTTCTTGAATACACTTTTGTTAATAGACAAACACTTATTATTGTTATAAATTAAACATCAACTATTATAATTAGTACAATTAAATTACAGCTTATCTAAAAAAGTATTAGATATCAACAACATACCATTCTGAAACGTCATTGTGACGAGTGGGGCGGGGCCGAGGGACATGGGAGCGAGGCCGGGGGAGTGATTGGAGATGAACTACACCTGTTCGACCCGCCGGTCTCGAGGCCCATGGAGGAGATGGAAGGATATAAAACTGGAGCGACGACAGTGAAGGACGAGAGAGGACCAGGCCTGGGCGTTATTTTAGGTTTTGGTTTTATTTTGTGCGCACCAGTCGTCCGTGAGGGGCTGGTGCGCTGTTTTGGTGTTTATTTTGCTTTATTAAAATGTTGTTGATTGTCCGCCGGTTCCCGCCTCCTTCTTCCGGATGAATATGAAGGTTGATATCGTTACAGTGGTAGCGATATCAACGGAAGCCCGGGAGAAGCCCGGAGCTTCACCCGAAGCCCGGGAGAAGGAGGGACGCGCTGCTGAAGATGTGGAGAGACGGCTGCCGTCCGTGAGGGAGCGGAGGAGTCGGCGCCGTCTCTCCACATCGTGGGCGGCCGGTAGCGAGCTCGCCCGTCCCAGGCAACTCGCTCCAGCCCACCGCCTCGAGCGTCCATGGCGGCACACTCCTCGCCTGCTCGTTGGCACCGCAGATTCACCACAGCGGCGAGGGATCTTCAGCAGCGCGTCCCTCCTTCTCCCGGGCTTCGAGTGAAGCTCCGGGCTTCTCCCGGGCTTCCGTTGATATCGCTACCACTGTAACGATATCAACCTTCATATTCATCCGGAAGAAGGAGGCGGGAACCGGCGGATAATCAACAGAAAACTTTAATGATCAAAATAAACACAAAGCAGCGCATCAGCCCCTCACGGACGACTGATGCGCGCAAAATAAAAACCAAAACACAACTAAAAGCCCAGGCCTGGTCCTCTCTCGTCCTTCACTGTCGTCGCTCCAGTTTTATATCCTTCCATCTCCTCCATGGGCCTCGAGACCGGTGGGTCGAACAGGTGTAGCTCATCTCCAATCACTCCCCCGGCCTCGCTCCCATGTCCCTCGGCCCCGCCCCACTCGTCACAGTCATTTAAACGCCGTTCTTGAACAGGTTCTGCTCGTTCATCTTCATTAAAATTTTCTGGGTCCTATTCGGGCTCAAATTGGTATGGTTTTATTGACGCCATTGTTTCTAATACCACCAAAGCACAGACAACTGGTAAAGGTAAGGGGCGTGACATTACCGAAAAACGTGCTTTAGGCGGTTAGCGAATCACAACACACTGGGCCAGCTAACCAATCTGAGCCCATTGCTATTTTTGTGGGACTGGCTTCATAGAACCCGGAAACCATTAGACCGTTTTACAAGGAGTTACAGAGCAGTGTAGAGTAAAGGTAAAATATATGAAAAATAATGCGATTTTTTAAAAAACAAAGCATGAACACATGTTACAGTGCACCCCACAAACACAATCAAGCCTTCGAAAAACCGCGTTTTACCACCCCTTTAAAGGGATAGTTCACCCAAAATTAAAATTCTGTCATCATTTACTCACTCTCACGTTGTTACCAACCCGCATAAATTTCTTTCTTCTGATGAACACAAAGGAAGATATTTTGAGAAATGTTTGTAACCAAACCGTTCGTGGACCCCATTTACTTCCAGAGTATTCCTTTTTTCCTACTATGGAAGTGAATGGGGTCCACAAACGGTTTGGATACAAACATTTCTCAAAATATCTTCCTTTGTGTTCATCAGAAGAAAGAAATTTATGCGGGTTGGTAACAACGTGAGAGTGAGTAAATGATGACAGAATTTTCATTTTTTGGTGAACTATCACTTTAAGGTTGTAATAGCACAGACTGCAAAAACAGATTCCCTTTTCAGGGCTATATTTATTTTTTATGCAGCTGTTTTTAGTGACTGTTTGTTTTAGATAAAAGCAACAGAGACTGTTCAAAAGGCTAACAGTGCCATAAGTGAGGCAGCAGACAGCCTCAGTATCATAGGAGCACTTCGAATTGTAACATCGCTGGACGAAAGAGATTCCTTGGTCCAGTCTGCCTTGGATTTCTATACTAATGGACGTACATATGCTGCATTGACACAGTAAGTGATTGCTTTTCAAGCAAGAAGTATGTAAAAGTGCTGACTGGTTAACAAAGAACTGATCATTAATTATAAGCACGTGCAATTATTATATGTATGGATTGTGTATTTATGGCGTGGATATTCAGACAGGATTTAGGTTAAGCCAGGACTAGAACAGACTAGAGTTTTTGCAAACATACCTTACAAAAACATTACGGGTGTGCATCTTGAAACAAAACAATGGTACAGTTATTTTAAGATATGTCTGTGCAAACTGCTTTTATTTAAGACAGTTCAAACAAGCATTTTAGTTGGGATTAGATTAGACTGTCTTTATGTTTATTGATGCAATTGTTTGCTTGGCATGTCTTCTGTTAACTTAACAGTTGATTTATTTCACTAATTCCATTCAAAAAGTGAAACTTGTATATTATATTTATTAATTAGACACAGAATGATATATTTAAAATGTTTATTTCTTTTAATTTTGATGATTATAACTGACAACTAAGGAAAATCCCAAATTCAGTATCTCAGAAAACTAGAATATTGTGATGATGTGGTAGAAAAAAGTGTACAAGCAATAGGGATAACCGCACCCTCAAGATGATTGTGAAACAAATCCCATTCACAAATGTGGGGGAGATTCACAAAGAGTGGACTGCAGCTGGAGTCAGTGCTTCAAGAACCACTACGCACAGACGTATTCAAGACATGGGTTTCAGCTGTCGCATTCCTTGTGTCAAGCCACTCTTGAACAACAGACAGCGTCAGAAGCGTTTCGCCTCAAAAAGGACTGGACTGCTGCTGAGTGATCCAAAGTTATGTTCTCTGATGAAAGTAAATTTAGCATTTCCTTTGGAAATCAGGGTCCCCGAGTCTGGAAGAGAGGAGAGCCACACAATCCACGTTGCTTGAGGTCCAGTGTAAAGTTTCCACAGTCAGTGATGGTTTGGGGTGCCATATCATCTGCTGGTGTTGGTCCACTGTGTTTTCTGACGTCCAAGGTCAACGCAGCCGTATACCAGGAAGTTTTAGAGCACTTCATGCTTCCTGCTGCTGATCAACTTTATGGAGATGCAGATTTCATTTTCCAACAGGACTTGGCACCTGCACACAGTGCCAAAGCTACCAGTACCTGGTTTAAGGACCATGGTATCCCTGTTCTTAATTGGCCAGCAAATTCGCCTGACCTTAACCACATAGAAAATCTATGGGGTATTGTGAAGAGGAAAATGCGATATGCCAGACCCAACAATGCAGAAGAGCTGAAGGCCACTATCAGAGCAGCCTGGGCTCTCATAACACCTGAGCAGTGCCACAGACTGATTGACTCCATGCCACGCCGCATTGCTGCAGTAATTCAAGCAAAAGGAGCCCCAACTAAGTATTGAGTGCTGTACATGCTCATACTTTTCATGCTCATACTTTTCAGTTGGCCAAGATTTCTAAAAATCCTTTCTTTGTATTGATCTTAAGTAATATTCTAATTTTCTGAGATACTGATTTGGGATTTTCCTTAGTTGTCAGTTATAAACATAAAAATTAAAAGAAATAAACATTTGTGACGTGACATTCAGCCAAGTATGGTGACCCATACTCAGAATTCGTGCTCTGCATTTAACCCATCCGAAGTGCACACACACAGAGCAGTGAACACACACACGGAGCAGTGGGCAGCCATTTATGCTGCGGTGCCCGGGGAGCAGTTGGGGGTTCGGTGCCTTGCTCAAGGGCACCTAAGTCATGGTATTGAGAGTACTGTACATGCACTCCCCCCACCTACAATTCCTGCCGGCCCAAGACTCGAACTCACAACCTTTCAATTGGGAGTCCGACTCTCTAACCATTAGGCCACAACTTCCCCCAAAGGATAGGTCTGTTAGAAGTGGGATATATCAGTCTGTGTGTAATGAATGAATATAATATGCAAGTTTCACTTTTTGAATAGAATTAGTGAAATAAATCAACTTTTTGATGATATTCTAATTATATGACCAGCGCCTGTATAGAACTGCTTCAAACCTTTAGACAAGGCTGAATTTAAATTTAGGCTTGTTCGACTTCATGTGGCTCTGCAAAAATTTGACAGGCAGATGACATTAAATAAAACGCAAAAGCAATGAGAAAAATCATACAGAGTAGTCTGCTGTCGAATTGCTTTAGCGGTATTTTGTTGTCATCCTCCTGCCGGTTCTTGCTGTGTCACATGAAGTCCGACAAGCCCATTGTAATCTAAATGCATGCAGGAAATATGTAATACTACTTTTTACCTGATTTCACCTTACATTTATTGATTCACCACTGCAACACTGTTCAAGATCACTGTAAGCACAACTACATTTTCAATGTCTTTGCATAATGTTAACCAAATTTCAAGACTTTGTGCTTTTAGTACTTGGGCCTTATTAATAGGCATTTCTAAATTTATGCTTTTGTCACAAGCGATTTATGCTGAATTCAAGTAACAAATATATCAGTACAGGTAACTGAGTTTCCTAGTAATCAAACACATGAACTTATTGCTGCTCAAGCAAGGCTCTACCAATTGAGCTACAGGATATAACGGCATATAATAACTCATTTATGAATCTAAATCATGTATCTTTTATTATTACGTATGTTTTACAGATTTCAGGAAGGTTTACGAGCCCTGGGTGTACTGGAGGAGATTAGGAGCAACCCCAGTGTTTTTGAAGACCTCTTCACAAATCCTAAAAAGCCACTTCTTGCAAACGATCTGTCATCCTTATTTGAAGTGTGTTTCTCTCCAGTCGGAAGCAATAGACGGCAGCAGGAGAATGAGACCATCTGCTTCTGGAGAGACTGGCTCATAGATGTCGAAGGCAAGCATTTTATTAGAACTACATGTCTATTTAGGAAAGTACATCATTTTGAACAATCTGTGCCCAATGTACATTTTTTAGATTGTGTTTGCAGAGGGAGAATGCAGTCCCCTGACAATGGAGCTGGTCCTTGAATTTGCATCAGGTGCATCAGCTGTGCCTCCACTAGGCTTTTCTCAGCGTCTCAACAATTTATCCGGAGGCCAATACATGTGCAATTATATTAAGACTTCCCCTTCACAACAGCTATGAATTATTTAGAACATACATGACTGAGGGCATACTGCAGGCTCCAACAATTGGAATTGCTTAGAGTGACACTGTGAAGATGCCAAATGAGTTTATGTTTGAAGAAATTTCACAAGCAATTTGTTTTTAGAAAATAAGTCAGTTTAATATTCAGTTTATATGTTTCTGCAGCAGTCAATGTTCATTTTTGCTACATAGCGGGTTTTATAAACATTCTCAAGGTGCACAAAGCAGTTTTGCTTAATTTTTTCAAGAAAAAAATAAAATGTGTTAATGTTCTGAAACTGATTGGTTTTCTTTTTTCTTTTGACAATGACAAACAACTAGTATTTGACTATGGTTACTATTAGTAAGAACAGTTTTAAAGTAAGTCCAGTGCTTATTGAATATTCTAGCACCAGAGTGTTCAGCCTACTGCAGAAGTCTGGTAATTTCCCTGCAGCAGGTCAAGTACTTCTCCTTTAAATCGGTAATTCCTGTTAATGTGTCTTTAAGTATTTGCCATTGTTCATGAGTCAAGTTAACTTGTGGTGGCTGAACTATTACAGCTCTGTCAAGGTCATCTTGGTTGACTTCAAGCTGATTAAGCTGGATCCCATAACGCCCCAGCATAGCCTCCAGGTTCTCATTGTACAAGTATTGGCTAAAAACATTGTTGATGGCTGTTGTGTCTTGTTGACGGTTGGCAACCATACCTTCTAGCCATAGCTGGTTAGGGGTACGATTTCTCTCTGTTCTCAGATTGTGATTGTTCCATGCTGACCTAAAAGTGTCCAGTCTTTCCTGAATGACTGGGAGGTAAACTTGTTGTAGTGAACATCTGTGTATGTCATTATTTGGATCCAGCACTTGATCTTCCTCAAAGGAATAGAAAAGATGATAAAAATGCTGAATCACCTGCAAAAACACATCCCGCCAGAGTCTTTCAATGCATTGGTTGTGCACTGATCTTCCTGTGATGTGGCTCCTTCATTCAGCTCCATAAATTAATTCATAAGCAGAGCAACCAAAGTGTTTTCACCGCCACTTAGGGCTGCAACTAACGATTATTTTCATAATCGATTAATCGGACGATTAATTTTTTTCTCGATTAATCGGATACAGTTTTTTTTATTCAGTTAGATTTTTTTGTTTATTATAACTAAATAAAACCCTAAATCAGGGTATTTATGTTTAAAAGTGTACTTTAAAAAGTGCAAAAGCCAAACATTGAGTTTTACTAATATAATCTTTAATTCTTACATTTTAAACCTTAAAACACAAAAGTTTGTCCAGTTTTTAAACAATAAAACTTCTTTAAATATCCAAAATATAAATAAACAAAACAAAATATTGAGTTGTGCTGCTCATATAAACTTCACATTATGAAATTAGGACACAAAGATGTTTGTTATAATATATTAAGCAGCGCATTTTGTTGAAATATCAAAATTATAAATAATAAACAAACAAACGTTACTGTTTGATACAGAGGTAGAATGCAGAAGAAGAGGAAAACTGTCACTGTTCAGTGTTGTTCATAAGAACATGTTTCTTATTCACTCTTCCAAAACTTTGAATTGGAATGCAAAAATGTCAGCATGTCCACATGCTCCGGGCTGAGGCTGGCTCTCTTTTTGGAAGCTATGTTACCTGCAGCGGAAAACAGACGCTCAGATGGTGTTGAGGAGCTTGGGATACACAAGTAGGATTTAGCTAATTTTGCCAAGGTGGGATATTTATCTTTATTATCTCTCCACCAATCCAAAGGATTTTCTTCCTTGGCTAGGGGCCTCTCACCAAAGTAAGCAAGGACTTCATTTCTTATTTGAGTGTTGAGGTCCTCCTCAGCTTTCTCCTCTCTGCTCTCTTCATCACTGCTGCCTCCAGACTCAAGGAGTGAGTCAAGCAAAGATGTTGAAGGTTCAGCTGCAGTTCTTATGGTTGAGGTGGTAATTTGCTGTTGCACCATCTCCCTTCTTGCTGCAAGTGCTTTAGCTTGCACTTTAGCTTTGAACAGTTATAATTTGCTCAGGTGACAGAAATTTCAGTCTTCTGAACCTTGGGTCCAGAGCAGAGGAGAGAACCACAGGATTATCTACCTGATCAAAGAGTGTTTCCTTCCATCTGTTTTGAAGCTGCTCAACTGCTGTGACTTGGAAGGACTTCACGGAAGCTGAATCGTAAGCAGCACCTTCAGTGGACTACAAGAGCCCTTTCACAAGTGGAGGCAATGAAGAGACTGTTATATATTCCTGCCCACTCATAAAAACAGTGGCACATTCAAATGGCTTAAGAGCAGTGCAAAGCTCTTCAAGCAGACTCCACTGGTCTGGTTTCAAGTCAAGATAGCGTTTGTCTCTGTGAGTGAGGGATGGGTCAGATAGAGTTGCAGTTACAGGCCACCTCTGTTCAATCAGTCTGTTAATCATGTAGAATGTACTGTTCCATCTAGTACTTACATCCTGAACAAGCTTATGCTCAGGTGTGCCCATTTGTTTCTGTTTGTCTTTCAGCTTGCTGCAGGCTTGCTCACTTTTTTTGAAATGCTCCACAAGACATCTTGCAGCTCCAACAGCTCTTTGAATGCCTGTGTTCTTTAATGCAGCATTAATCACCAACTGCAAGGTGTGGCCAGTGCAGCGTTTACTGCTCCACCCATGTTTCTCCTCCAGTAATTTTGCAGCGGCCACAATGTTCGCACCATTGTCATGTACAATGGCACAAATTTTCTCAGAAGGGATTTCAAACTTGACTGCTACTTCTTTCAACCACTCTGCAATGTTGGTTGAGGTATGTCTGTCTTCGAGTGGCATGGTGGTAAGGCAGACAGATGTCATCTTCCAGTCATTCCCAATGTAATGCCAAGGTAAGCTTCAGTGGCAACACTTGTCCATATATCAGTAGTTAAAGCCATTCTACTGTTGGTGGTGTTTATAGCACTCTTAATTTTTTGAAATGCCTCCTGATACTTCCTCTCCATTAATTTTGTGAAGTGGGTCCTTGAGGGAAGAATGTATCCTGGGTTGAGTGTGCCTACCATTTTTTTGAATCCTTCATCTTCCACCATTGACATTGGCCGCATGTCAGTTACCAACATATTAAGTATGGCATCTGTTACAATGGCTGCTTGTTGAGGAGTGCATGGGGGATTTCTCCTCTGAACAAATTCACTCATGGTGAGCTGTTTCTTTCTGAAATAAAAAAAACAGCATTTGAGTATGCAAGGAGAGACAATTTATGTGTAAATCAATATTTGCATTGTTTTTAATGATAATTACTGTTGGCAAGTTGACAACCATGATTAATGAAAAAAAATCTAAATTATATACAACATATTATGTTTTAACAATTTTTGGTAAAACAAATTTACACAGACATGATGTTCAGATGTAAAGATATAAACCAAAACATCTAAAATATATAATAAATTAAATTTTTATTTAAAATTAAATGAATTATAAGGATATATTGATCAATTAAATATAGAAAGACTGAAAACAAGCGTGTGAACGTAGTAGAGCCGCAGTAGATCGAAACTTTTTTAAAACTTTTAATTACATGGCTTGGTTGAATTCCAATGTAGAATGCGGTCTGTTATTTCTTGATAACAGACCGCTCGCTGTGAAATATAACACATCGTTGCCATGAAAAACAGAGCGTTGCTATGGACGCAGGCAGAGGTGGGTAGTAACGAGTTACATTTACTTCATTACATTTACTTGAGTAATTTTTTGGGGTAACTAATACTTTTCGGAGTATATTTAAAGATGGGTACTTTATACTCTTACTTGAGTAAATTTTGGGGGAAAAATCTGTACTTTTACTTCCTGTGGGCGACGCACCTCTCGTTACTTTATCTTAATGCAATAAATGTTATAAATGCTTCAGTTTATTCCAAACGCGCCGTCTACTTTTCTCTGGGCAATGAGCGATGCCCATTCGCGAATGATTCATTCTTTTGAGTCAATTCTGTTCAAAGGCTTGATCAAACCAATTGGCAAACGAGTGAATTGGTTCATGAATCAGTTTGAATGAGTCGTTCAGTTCCCTGCCGCATGGCTGAGCGTCTCTGAAATGGTTCACTCAGAGTTGTAACGTTTAAGAACATCAGCAGCGTTGAAAACATGGCTATGGAACTGCACTGAATTGAAAGCAAATCTGCAAAGGCTATTATTTGCTTGTGATGGAGATCCTTATTAGATGAACACTGCGTGTGCTGTCTACTGTTTAACAGGTAATAACTTGGGCTACATTCGATTACAGTACACGATACCACTGTGACATTAGTTTGTTGTACGTGTGTGGCTTATAACAGAGGGGAGTCAAGTTGAATGCAGCTTCAAAAAGACAAAAAATAGCCGATTAAGACTTTATTAATTTTAATACAATCACACTGGTGCAAGTACGTTCAGCAAGTCATATCATCAGCTGCTAAATTCAGATCTGTGATTGTTTGCTGGCGCTGAGCCAGAGATAGATGTGTTTATACAGCGCTGCGCATTATAACCAATCACACATGATTCTTTTGAGCTTATTAAAGCATTGGCCAATCAGAGGCGTTCAGATGAGTCATCGCTAAAATGCCGGTGCTTCCTTCACTCGCTCACTGACTGAATACCACAGTTGATTTCACAGTGTTAACAGTTTCAGTGATTTTAATGGGAGTTTCTGAGAGTGATTGAAATCTAGACTGTCAGTGAAAATTATCTTTAATAATGTAAATGTTATTTGCTCTCTTTCTGAACAATGAAAGATTAGTAGCAATATTTATATCACATTAACTTTCAATGTTAAATTCACATTTAATATAAAGTCAGTCGTATTAAAAATATGTTTTGGCATGACACCTATATGTTACTTAAGTAAACAGACAGGGTTTTATAATAAATTACATAAATTGGAGTAAAGGCTGATGAAATATATACATTTATACACGCACACATACATTACATACATTTTATCTATATATCTAAATAAAAATAGGCTCAGTATATATGACCCAAAGTAACTAGTAACTAACTACTTGAGTAGATTTTTTATCCGATAATCTTTTACTCTTACTCAAGTAACTATAGATTTATAGCGCTTACCTTTCCTCCGTGTCCGTCCGCTGGAAGTTGACCGTTACAAAATGACGGGCACGCGCACGTCGCGCACTTCATTTAGAAAGTGACGTGCGCTGCTAGTTTAAGGTTTAAATGTTCATTTGTCCTGTACTCTTTAATTAACAAACATTATCACCATTTGCTAAGTAAATTTTTTTTTGTTCTTAAACTAATGGCATATATATATATATATATATATATATATATATATATATATATAATTCATGCCATCTTTTAACATGCTTGATGAATTTTTTGTATAACTTATTTCCCAAAAAATAGGCTGTTCAAATGGTATCTTAATAATAATAATACATGTAGTGCAATAATATTAAAAGTTATCTGAAGACCAACTGACCACGTCGCTACAACGTCCCCAAAGGAACTAACTAGCGACGTCTTTTGAGGACGTGCCCACGACGTTTCTGGGAAGTTAGCCGAGATTCCAAAAAATGGAACTTTACCACGACGTCCTCACAACGTCGCCATAAAGTAATGTCGCGCTGACCAAATGACGACTAACTGGCGACGTCCTCACAACGTTCTGTGTTTGCTGGGTATTAAAGACTAGTACTTTTACTTTTACTTGAGTAAATATTTCTAGAAGTACTTTTACTTTTACTTGAGTACAGTTTTTGGGTACTCTACCCACCTCTGGACGCAGGATTCTAACCGTAGAGACGGAACAGACTATTTTCTGTGAAAAAGTGAAAGTGAAAGCAATACAATCGTTTTTAAATCAATAAACTCAGGACAGGAAAAATTATGCATTTGCTAAAAACCACTGACTACAGTGACTAAAAAAAACAATCTTTTACTACTGCTGTTATTAACTGCCTTTATATTTAATTTGCCTTTAACCATTTAATTTAACCTATTTCTGCGGTAGCGCTATTATAATCCATCACTTATGTTGCGAGCGAACTGATTGCGCAACCTGATGCTCGAGACAAAATAGATCTAGTGTGACTGTCCCGAAGTTGGTAAACAAAGCTGTTTACACAGTAGCATTGAATTAAACCAGACTATACTATTTTCACATCTTCATATAATGAGAATATAGGCTACAGTTTTTGCTTACCGTGCTGATGTTTCACCTTCATTCGTGACAACGTGTTTCCTCTTCATGTGTTCGTGCATCACTGTGGTACTTCCATGCCACACAAGCTCAGCTTTGCATAACTTGCAGATTACAGTCTTATTTGCTGCATTTAATGTAAAATGCTCCCATGCCTTAGATGACTTGGGGCACACACTTTTTTCTGCCGCCGATTGATCTGTCATTTCTCTCCGATTAACATTACTCTCTGCCATTTCATTTCATTTCCATTTCGTTGTCATGAAAGTGACGTCATCAGTAACGCTCCCCGTGACGTGAGCAGACCAACTAATCGACAATGACATTCGTTGACAACGATTTTCATAATCGATTTTTATCGATTTTATCGATTAGTTGTTGCAGCCCTACCACCACTGTCTGACCTTACTCTGGATGGAAGGCCATACTGAAAAGTTGCTCCAACAAAATTGGCCAACACTGTAAAAGCTGTGTTATCAAGACTTGCTCTTAAAAAAGTAATGACCCGCGAGTGTCCATCTATTCCTCCATGTGTCACTATTCCCCATCTGTGTTGGTACAGGAAAAAAGACACAGCTTACCAAAAACTTTATTATATGCAGGCCTGGTTTCACAGAAAAGGCTTACCTTAAGCCAGGACTATGCTTAGTTAAATTAAGACGTTTAAGCATCGTTTATAAACATGCCTTAGAAAATAAATGTTACTGGTATCTATCTTGAGACAAATCAATGGCATTGGCATATTAAGATCTGTCAGTGCAAGTTATTTTCAATTGAAAAAGCTCAAACATGTGCTTTAGTCTAGGACAAGCCTTAAGCCCTGTCTGTGATCTCTTATATAAAACACCCGATTCAGCTCATCAGCTTCCTCCAAGAATGTTGGAGATGTCTCGTTAATTAGCACACTAATGCCGCATTCCAGGCAACCTGTAACCTGTAAATTACAACTATAAAACCATGACTCAGAACTGGGAGTACATCGATCTAGAACGAGTTCACGGTTGGGAAGTTACGGGTATGACTGACGTTCCACTGCACTTTCACGGGTAGAAGGTTGGAAAAACACGTGAGTCGGGGCGCTGCACAAGATCCCGGGCCCTATGCATAGGCAGTCCTAATGCCCCCCCCCCCCCCCCCTTTGAAAATATATATTCCAGACTTTTCAAGGGCCCTCTCTTCCTTTGGGGCCCCTGGTAATCAGTACTGGTTTTACCCCCAGTCCGGCGCCCCAGAGTCATGGTTTTGAAGTCTCAGGGCTCAAAAACCTGCCTGGAACGCAGCATAAGCTGAGGAGTTAAATCGGGTGTTTTATATAAGAAAATCTCCAAAACATGCTAGGATTGGAAGGGGTGCCACAACAACTTGCTAAATGAAAAATATTTAAATAAGGCTACAGTGCACTATTTGACAATAAACGTTAAATATCTAACAACAATGAAAGAACAAATTTAGCATTTAAGCATGGTGTTTTATTAGATAATATAAGTTCGTTAGAATGTAACAGAAGTACAAGATATAATGTGGTTCAGACTATTTAAACAGTATAATTAATTTCAGTGTGTAAGCACAACACTTAAGCCATTACCTTATAAGACGCATATGCCCATCGATGTGCCAAAGACTGTTTGGAAATGGGACAAAGTACGTCCGTCTTGAAACAGCACAGCTCCACCGCTCAGCTGCTGCTGCTGGGTTAACTTTACTGAACTTTACTGTGGTTAACTTTACTGAACACACTGCGGACACGTCGTCTCTGTACATTTATCCCCTCAGCTGAAAGGTATGCTTGCATCATCTGTTTTGACACAGAAAGTTATTTGACTATAAATAGTGATGTTACACATGGCTATGTTACATCAAAAACAGCACTGTGACTGCAGTGGAGTCATTCAGGTTCCTGAGCACCATCATCTCTCAGGACCTGAAGTGGGACAATCACACTGACTCCACTGCGAAAAAGGCTCAGCAGAGACTGTACTTCCTCCGTCAGCTGCTGTTATTGAGTTCGGTGCACTTCTATAATTGTTTGGTTTGGGTCAGCCAGCAAATCAGATATAAGAAGACTGCAACGGATTGTCAGGACAGCTGAAAGGATTATTGGTGTGAACCTGCACAACCTTCAGGACTTGTACAACGCCAGAGTGAAGAAATGGGCAGGTAACATCGTCACAGACCCCTTTCACCCCGGACATAACCTTTTTGCACTTCTGCAGACATTACAGATCGCTGTGCACTAGAACATCTAGGCATAAGAACAGTTTTTTCCCAACGATATCTCCAGCTTAAATGGATAAACAGCAATTACCCGTTTTAGCATTCACTTTTAGTACTTGAAAGAGTAAAAATTAGTTCTGTGTGTGTGTGTGTGTAGATATATATATATATATATATATATATATACAGGTGCTGGTCATATAATTAGAATATCGTGAAAAAGTTTTTATTGTAAATTATTTTTAAAAATGAAACTTTCATATATTATAGATTCCCTACATGTAAAAAACATATCAAAAGTTTTTTTTTTAAATTTTGATGATTAGAGCGTACAGCTCATGAAAGTTCAAAATCCAGTATCTCAAAATATTAGAATATTTCCTAAGATCAAACCACGAATTTTCAAAACAGAAAAGTTCAAGTTCTTCATAGTATGTTCATTTGTTCACTCAATACTTGGTCGGAAGCACATATTACTGTTCACTGTTCAGTTCTTTTTCTCCTTAGCCCAGCTAAGATGCTTCTGAAGTTGTTTCTGTTTCAGAAGTGGCTTGGTAGTCCTTTTCCTGAAGATGTCTGAGTTTGGTGACTCTTGATGCACTGACTCCGGCTTCATTTGACTCATTGTGAAGCTCTCCCAAGTGTCTGAATCGGCTTTACTTGACAGTATTCTCAAGCTTGTGGTCATCCCTGTTGCTTGTGCACCTTTGCCTACCCAATTTCTTCCTTCTAGTCAACTTTGCATTTAATATGCTTTGATACATCACTCTGTAAACAGCCACCACATTCAGTAATGACCATCTGTGACTTACTCTCTTTGTGGAAGGTGTCAATGATTGTCTCCTGGACCATTGCCATGTCAGCAGTCTTCCCCATAAGTGTGGTTTCAAAGAACAAGAAATGTATACTGTAGGGATGGTCATTTAATGAAACTCAAATGTAAATATTCTAATATTTTGAGATACTGGATTTTGGACTTTCATGAGTTGTACGCTCTAATCAACAAATAAAAAAAATAAAAAAAACCTTTTGAAATGTTTTACTTTACATGTAGATAATCTAGTATAAATGAAAGTTTCATTTTTTTAAATAATTTACATTAAAAAAATTCACTTTTTCACGATATTCTAATTATGGCACCTGTATATATATATACACATTCTATTCATCCTGCTGTATATACAATACAAATCTGCATGTCTTCTGTTGCATGCAGATCTATACCACATTAGTATTACTATTTATTTTATTTACTTATTTATTTGTTATTACTTACTTTCTTAGTTTTACTTTTTAAAATGTTCTTTCTTTTCTCATTTCATATGTATGTATGTACCAAGAGTTCCTGAAAACCACAGCAAATTACTTTTGGCAAATAAAACTTATTCTGATTCTGATCAAGAAGAATAAGAATCTGCCACTCTAATGATGCAATTTTACAGAATATCTCGTAAAGTTTCTCAAAATTTGACGTCATACTGTAGATATCCAGACATACCTTACAACCTGATTTAGGATACTGCTGATGAAGCCTTTGTACATGTTGCTCTAGAACATTGTCATCAATCTGTGTAAATGGATCCCTCATTCGTATTCCTAGAGCCTGCAGTTTGTGGTACATGTACGAGGTTGAGCATCCGAGCATCCTTGCCATGGCCTTGGCTTTAAAACCATGCTTTAACAACAGCCCCAATTGTTCCCTTGTCACGTTCAAGCTGGGTCTACCCCTTGAACCTATTGTAAAAACAAATATTATGGAAGTATTGTGATGATGAAGAAGATATTTTGATAAATGATTGTAAGCACACAGCTGATTGTAACCATTTACTTCCATAGTAGGAAAACAAATATTATAGAAGTATTGTGATAAATGAACTCTATTGCATTTGTTTTCCTACTATGACAGTCAATGGCTTCCATCAGCTGTGTGCTTACCATCATTTATTAAAATATCTTTTTGTGTTTATCAGAAAAAAAAAATCATACAGCAAACAACAATCATACAACAACAGGAGAAAACTATGACAGAATTATTACTATTGGGTGAACTATTCCTTTAAAATTAGACAACTTCTATTAAACACAGAAAATCACAGAGGTCCCTACTGACAGTTTGACTTACCTGTTCGTATGACTGGTGCTGAGATAGAGACAGCTTGTTGATGTCTGGACGTAATGGCTGCCTGTAATGCCACTAGACTGTCAAGAACTTCCCTGTACTGATCAGGTTCATTGTGGCTGATTCTTTGGACATTATTAAGCAGTGAGTCAATGACTCGTGAATCATTAGCATTGCAGTTCCCTCGAAGATCATTTCTTTTAATGGATAAAACCTTTCTTCGGACTGCATTCATCACAGCCAACGCATCCATTAAGTAGACAATCTCACTCCTTTAACATACTCTTCAGCATGCCGCCATCTTCTTCTTCTGTTTTTTTTTTATTGCGGGTGCCACCAACGTTAAGGTACATTTTCCCCACCTGCTGTATTGGAGTGTGGACCAGAGTTTACCCAATCCATAATTGAGAAAAAACGAGTTCCGACATCGATTAATAAATAATAAAGTTTCCTACATTTTAAAAACATGTAACAAAATTTCTGTGATTTGTAAAAAACAAAGCTTTTAAACAATAAAAAAGCTAAGAACACGAATTTGGTAATGTACGTTTCATTTTATTATGGTAGGGTGAAATGCCCTATTGTGGGAAATTTTTTGCATTTAAGACTGTGACATGTTTTGTAGCCAAAACATTAAATTCAAATACAATACCATTTTAAAATCCCCAGGATTTCTCCTAATAAAATAAAAAGAGAAAATGCAGATAACACATTCATAAAATAAATTAGTGCTCTTAGTGCAATTTGTCTAAAAACAATCTGGTGCTTCCTAATGTGGGACACTGAAAAGTCTATGATAAAGGCCAAAATCTATGATAATGATGATAGTAATAGTAATGATAATAATAATAATTATATTGATAATAATGATGATCATAATAATAAAAGGTCTGAAAAGGCCAAAGTCTATGATAAAGGCCAAAATCTATGATAATGATGATAGTAATAATAATGATAATGAAAATCGTCTAGTAATTCTCTTGGTTATGGATGGATTGATTGATAATTTACATTTTACATTTAATCATTTAGCAGACGCCTTTATCCAAAGCGACTTACAATAAAAGCAGTCAGGTCAACAAGAGAACAACAACAGTATACAAGTACCATGACAAGTCTCAGTTAGTCTAGTACAGAACGCATAGCCAGGTTTTTTTTATTTTTTTTTTATAAAAGTGCAGGCGAAAAAGATGAGTCTTTAGATGTTTCCTGAAAATGAGTAAAGACTCAGCTGTACGAATTGAGATTGGGAGGTCATTCCACCAGCTGGGCACAGTCCAGGAAAAGGTCCGTGAGAGTGATTTTGAACTTTTTTGGGATGGTACCACAAGGCGTCGTTCACTTGCAGAGCGCAAACTTCTGGAGGGCACATAAGATTTAACCAGTGAGTTTAGGTATGTTGGTGCCGTGCCAGTGGTTATCTTGTAGGCAAGCATCAGTACCTTGAATTTGATGCGAGCAGCTACTGGTAGCCAGTGTAACCTGATGAGGAGAGGAGTAACATGAGCTTTTTTTTTGGCTCATTGAAGACAACCCTCGCTGCTGCATTCTGGATCAATTGCAGAGGCTTGACAGTACATGCAGGAAGGCCCGCCAGGAGAGCATTACAATAGTCCAGTCTTGAGAGAACAAGAGCTTGGACAAGAAGTTGGTTTGCTTGCTCTGACAGGAAGGGTCTAATCTTCCTAATGTTGTATAAGGCAAACCTGCAGGACCGGGCCGTTGTAGCAATGTGGTATGTGAAGCTTAACTGATGATCCATCACAACTCCTAGGTTCAATTTATAATTGAACATCATCAGACAAATAATACAATATGATAGTTTTTATGCATTTATTACAAAGAGTAGTAGTATTATCTTTTAATAATAATTAATATGATCTATTACTATCTTTTTTTTTACAGAAACCCTCAATGACCAGAAATGTCCTAAGCATCACCACCAGTCTTAAGTTCAGATAAAATGACAAATATGCATTCATTAGGCCTGAAAGTTAATTTTTACATAAAAGGCATTGTGCTAGAAATATTACTATTATTTAGTAAAATGTATGTGATACTGCTACTACTGTTGAAAAAATTTATAAAACTTTATTTTTTAAAGAAATTAATCACAATATTTCTGCCATGTTTTAATTTTAATAGCAAATCCCCTTTATTTACCAAAAATAAAATGTGTTTAAATTTCATAAATTAAAAGACAAATTAAATTTGGGTGAAACTTGTTTACTGTTTTTCATAATTATATAACTTGTAGAAAAACTTTAAACACAATTGTAAATAAGTATAAAGAATGGCATTGGCTTTATTTTTAGTGCTAAAATTCTTTTTTATTTTTTTTAATTAGCATATTTTTGTGTTTTGCTTTGGTACCGAAATTGGTACCGAGAACCGTGGATTTTCACTGGT
This sequence comes from Carassius carassius, assembly GCF_963082965.1. NCBI lineage: Eukaryota > Metazoa > Chordata > Actinopteri > Cypriniformes > Cyprinidae > Carassius > Carassius carassius. The sequence goes on along the minus strand of NC_081755.1, from coordinate 10,670,678 downwards.
ATCGGTACCGAATACTGAAATTTTGGTACCGTGACAACACTAGTAAGTACGTGTAATGTAACAAGAACAACATAAAATAAAATACTCATTAGATTTCTTGTTTTTCTAGTAGTTAAACTTATGATAGATGAAAGGTCTACCTGTTTGTTCCATGTCATCAGATGGGATTTTTTTAAATGGTTGCATTTTGTTGTTCATTAAAGGCAATATTCCTTGGTTCAATGTTCTGGTAATGTGTATTTATGTGTATGTGTGTAAAAGAAAGCGAGGGAGCAGAAGAGAGAGTGAGAGAGAGAGAGAGAGAGAGAGAGAGAGAGCAGCCAACATTTAATGGTGTGGCCAATGTGGGTTCCATATAGGCTTTAAATAAGGGTCCCTTATGGGTTTGTTGGTCCCAATTGCAAGTACTCCAGAGTGCAGCCTGGACGACGGGGTTGTACATTCCTTAATGTACAATTTTTTTATTGATTTGGCCATATTAAAGAAATATTATGTGCTAACTCTAGAATCGTATCTTGTTATCTGTCTAGTAACCGTGGTAATTTAGGTTAGATTAAGTTATTGTTTACAAATAAACACTCGGTGACGGCACTCATTGTAGCCACATTCCTAGCTGCATGATGTCTTACTGAACTACAGTAATTTATCATATTATCATCATCAGTTTGTGGTTATTCGACCTTAATGTTAACACAAATAATATAAATTTTAATATATATTATAAAAATATTATTATACAAAATAGCTGAATCTCAAACAGTGGATGATTTTTATTAGCATATCGCCCAGCTCTTAAACTGCTCAATGTTAAAACATATGTCTGCTTTTATGAAAATCTGACTTTATTTAACGTGTTATAGGTATAGGACTGTATAGTGGCCACTTAATACATGAGCATGTATTATAATACATGTTACACAGCTCTGTTCTTTTCTGCCCAAAGTAGGCTACTCAGAGATGCTGTCACCAAGCGTTTGTTTGTAACTTAATCTAATTAATCTAACTAATTTGTCTGAACTTCAAAAAATATTAGCCAGTTGATTCTAACTGAGATCGCTGTAATTAGCAATTAATAATTCTGTAGTACAGTCAAACAGCTTAGATCGTTCAAAACATACACAAAGGAATGTGCATGCTTATGTCTCAAGCGTCTATGCCAATAAGATCTGTTGTATTATAAACCAGTGAAATTTGGGGGTGGGCTGGGCTACATGTGTCACTCCGCCCTAATGTGTCGCCCCGCCCCATCATTCAGGAAGCCCTCTGGGGCTACTCCCCAATAGATTCATACGGGCTCATTCAGGAGGGGTCCACATGGAACTTATGGGACCCTTATTTAAAGCCCATATGGGACCCACATTGGCCTAACCATTTAATGCTGGCTGGAGAGAAAGAGATAGAGTTAAATTGTATGCAGGACAGCCAAAAAAACACCATTATGGCAGTTCTTGTCAGCTGCTGTTCTGGGATGAGTTTCATTACTGATTGCCTTGACTGCACTTTGAAACAGCCAATCAGACGCGAGTCACATGGATCTCTGAAAAGTGGTTCAGATTTCTCAAAAACCTTGCATAATATCTTTGGAGATCCGGACTCATCCATCTCTTCTCTTTCTTCCATGGCCACACAACACTTCCCCTCCCGGAGAATGAAAGCATTGTTCGGTCTTGTGACTTTCAACTTTTTTGTCGCCACAGATTGTATGTGTGGAAAATTTGCCTGCTCCACGTACCGTTTGGCCACCGTTGGTGGCCGTCCTGATCTTATGACTCGCTAAAGCTTTCCTAGAAAGTTCTCAAATGGGAAAGCACTGCAAGCATCAAGAGTGCCAAAATTCATTGCTTCTGCTGGTAGATGTAGCATGGAATGTATGTTGTACACCATGAAGTGATCTCCATAGAGCTCTTTTGTTTTTGCAACAAAGAAAGTCATCAGCTCACTGCTGTAGCTGTTGTGTTCCACTGCCAGGTTTGGTAAAAGAAGAAGGCTCAAGGCAACACTGAATGCCATGAAGTGGTCATACAACTCATCTGCCAGAATTCCTTTTAGCACAGTCTTGCCAGTGTATACTGCAAACTGCCACAATTCAGTTCCCTTCCACCTATTGATGTTTTCTAGACCCCTTGGTTTTCATACAAAACAGCTTGGAATAGCTTTCAGAAGTGAGAGCAGCCTTTGGGACACTTGACTGATTTGTCCAGCGGACATCCGCACATTCCTGTCTCCTCTCATCCACTCTGTGATAATTTTTTTTGTGACCCCCAGGCAGGCTTGATGCATATAATTTATTGGAAATTGATTAACCATGTCCAAAGGGAGCCTCACAAATGGGGACACTGAAATGGCCTCATCTTTCTGCCGTCTTGCCATTTCGGTATGGTACATCTCATCCATGTGTAGAGGGAGATTCTCTACCTCTGGGTAGGTCACTCATCCAGACACCCACATGCCCCTCTGAGTGCATTTATCGCACCCATAATATCCTGAGAACTGTTTTATCTTTTTAACCATGGCTCTTGCAGGTGCATCACAGACAACACATTTAATTTTAATCTGTTTTCCCTCCAAACCATTGTCAAGGAGTTCCTGGATGTCTTTGATGGCATCCACAACAAAATCTAAATTTGATGTTTAGAAAGGACCAAGTGTCAGTGTCACAGGAAAAACAGGATTCAGGTGAATGGCACAGAGGATGGGCCATAGATGTGCTTTGCTCCTTTTGAAAATGGGCAGTCCATCTATATTAAATGAAATCTATAGTGTTGTTATTCCTTCAGTTATATCCCTCGGGTAGTGTTGCAACTGCCGACTAAGGCTCTCCCTTAAGTTAAAATGAACACACCCCATCCCTGACTTTGTCATTGTTTTGACACTTCTTGGAGTTTGCAACAAGGTTCATGCTGTTGAAGGCAGTTCTGGATGACCAAGTTCCTTCAGAAGGTCATCAATGGCATTATGTGCAATGTTGTGTTTTGTTGCCCATTCCTGAAGAAACATTGCAAGAGAGGCTGAACTGAAGTTCTCTTCATTGACTTCAGGCACACTCCTATGTCCTGAGCTGCAGTTCTCTTCGTTAACATTGTTTTCCAAACTCTCCTGTCCTGTACTGCAGTTCTCATCACTGATCCCAGTCTCTTCACTCTCAAAAAGGTTGTGGAGGTTTGGATTGTCATTTTCTCCATCCATGTTAAAATGGCCTTGATTATGTTGAGATATCGTGGGATAAGATATTGTTTGCTCTCCAATCATCCTTTCAGCCAATGACCTCCGGGCAAATTTCCACTGCCTTGTGTAATGCTGCCTCCTGGATTTTGCATCCATTCTAAATCCAAAGTATTGTATTTCTTGTAAAATGTTGTTTGCCAGTACTTAGCATTGTTGAATGTAAGGACAATACACTAAATGGTTAAAAATATGGGGCAGTATAAATTGTTGAATTGTTTTATTTTAATTTATTAATTAAAATTGGTACATGAGGCCCAGTGACAGTTGTCTGACTATATAATTGCTTTAATTGGCCAAATAAAGTGTCATTATTGGCCAGTTTTAGCACTTTTTTTTTAAACAAATGTCTTGTCAATTTGATGATTTAATGACATATATGAGAGCTGAAGTCCTTATATGAGCATTTTTCCCGGAGAAGTGCGCCCATGCACACACATTGACCAGAGGAGAGCGAGACCGCGCACATCAACGTGCTTCAAAATCGTGGCAGCGCTGCATAGGATTTGTTTGAGAATGTCTCCAAATAAGTGAGTTTTTGGATGTGAGGGAAAGTTTACCGTGTTCAGCTTTCCCAAGAACCCAGCGTTACTTGAACAGTGGATGCAGTTTGTTTTTCCGGGGCAGCAGTGGAGTGTATCAAGTGCGTTTGTGTGTTCTGGTCATTTCAGTGTCGAATGTTTTATAAACAAGACCCAAGTCGACGCTGGATTTGCACATCATTTGCTATTGAAACATGGAGCTGTCCCTGTGATAAAAGTCCCCATTCATGTAAATACAATTGCATCAGATTTCTGTCTTTTGTTGGAAATCAGCACATAAGTGAATATATGTTAATGAAAACAACACGAAACATCAGTATTATAGCTCCGCTCATTCAAGCTCCTGGCTTTTTACGGAAAGAATAGGAAAGCTGTATTTTTCTTTTATAAATATGATAAAACTAAAGACTTTTTGGATATATGAAGGATGCAGTACTACTCTATAGGTACTCGAGATTAAAATGAGATTAGGTGAAACTGTGTATGTTATGTACCCTTTAAATGAAGGACAGACATATAAAGGTGTACTTCTTTTTCTGAAAGAGACTGGATTAATGAATAGATTGTAGTTTATTGTAGTTTATACATATATATACATACATATATCTGTGTGTGTGTGTGTTCTAATTTATTAAGAATATTACAAATCGCTGGTCCACAGTACAGCAGGTGGCGGATGTTCACCTTAATAACTAGTTGCCTCCCGCCAAATTGAAGCAGAAGAAGATAAGCAACTAATGTAGACACATGACTGTTTCTAGGATGCAGTGGTTCTTGGGCATTTGCAATATGTTCTTATTATGTGAGATTGAGTAAAATATTTGCTTGGCAGGTGCAGCTGCCGCGAAAACCTGCAACTCAACCTGCCACCACCAGAAGCAATAATAATAATAATGCACAAGGCTTGTTTTCCCAGTCAGCATTCAGTAATGCAACTGTTTTTTGACTGAAGCATGTTAGTTTGGAAATAAATTTATTTATTCAGAATGCACATTTTGAAGAAAAAAATATTAGGAACATTTCAGCAGGATGAAGATATGACATGCAAGTCAGCCCTATTAACATCCTCAGTTTTGAAATGCGTACTATGCACGAACATTCTCCCAGACAAAAGATACATCGATAATCGTTTTATCATGGCATTGCAGCCATCTAAATCGTAATTGAATTCTGAGGTGTCTATAGAGATTCCCACCCCTATTGGTTTGATATCTCAAATGGTTTCAGAGTTTAGGCTAATAAATTTAAGTGGACACATAAAACATAAAAAATATGGTTTCAGTACTGTATATAAAAACAATACAGGGATAATCTGAAATCTAAAATGTTGTCAGAGATTAAAAAAAGTAAGTGGGTACAGTATATTAAACATGAAAAATATGGTTTCAGTACTGTATAAAAACAAAGACATGGCATGGACAAAAACCAGTAAAGGCATAATTTGAAAATCAAAGCCTTGTACATCATAGGGGAAAAAAGTCAGAATATTTTACAGTAAAAAAAAAGGAGGTTAACATGAATATGGTTAATGAGCATCATCCTAATTAACAGTTTTTGTTGATTTGTTAAGTTCTATCAGTAAATTTATATATTTAGTTCTCAAGAAAGTTAATGTTATTTTTTTCCCCTTCTTAGCACTTCCAAGAACTTCTTGATTGAACTCTCTGAATGTGAGCAAAACTAAAGAGCTGATTGTGGACTTCAGGAAGAGACAGCAGCAGCACTATACTCCTATTATGATTAGCGGGACCCCTGTGGAGAGGGTGAGAAGCTTCAAGTACCTTGGTGTAAACATCTCCGAGGACCTGACTTGGACTACTCACATTCAAACACAGGTTAATAAAGCCAGGCAAAGACTGTACCATCTGCGACAGCTGAGGAAATTCAGGGTCTCACCAGCAATCCTGAAAACTTTCTATTCTGGGGCTATAGAAAATGTATTGACTCAGTGCATCTCAGTGTGGTATGGGTACAGCTCCAGTCAAGACTGCAAAGCACTGCAGAGAGTTGTGCGCTTAGCTGAGCGCATCTCAGGGTCTGCTCTCCCCTCTCTACAGGACATCTACCTCAAACGCTGCAAAAGTAGAGCTACTAAAATCATCAAGGACTCCACCCACCCCAGTAACCAGATTTTCACTTTGCTGCCATCTGGTAAGCGCTACCGTTGCCTGATGGCAAAAACCGAGAGACTCAGGAGGAGTTTCTTCCCCCAGGCCATCAGGCTCCTAAACTCTTAACCAGCCTCTTAACATCCTCATGCCTCCACTTAATGTTCACTTTATCTTTTTCCACTTTATTCACTACCTCACATAGACACACTGACAGTGTCACCGTGTTTGCACATTTGCTTCTTGTACATTCCTGTGTATTTTAATATTTAAGACTACAGTAAAATGCATATATGCACATTGTACATCCCTGTATATCTTAATATTTAAGACTACAGTTTACATTCATGCACATTATTTTGCATTCTATATTTAATTCTACAATATACATCTTTTTTATATTTTATTCTTATATTTTTATTGTTTACTCTTATTTCATTCTTACATAGCTATATTTATGTAAATTTTCATCCGTGTTGTTTTCTTTAATAATTGCACTGCCCATGGAGCGGACCTGACTCACATTTCACTGCTGGTTATATATGCTATATATAATTTTGTATGTGACGAATAAAAATCTTGAATCTTGAATCTTGATTGTCATTTATGGATTTCTCATGAAATTCGGGTTTGTTGGCTTGGATGGACCAAGTGTCGGTGTCACTGGAAAAACTTCTGATGGTGTCTGATGAATGACACAGAGGATTGGCCATAGATGTGCCTTGCTACTTTTTGAAAAGGGTATTTAATCTTTATTAAATGATGTTACAGTCCCTGTAAGACTTTTCATTTGGCAGCTGTCTTTAAAACACTTTTTGGACCGCTATTTCATGCAAGTTAAGCTCCTGTCTCTTTTAATAGGTAAATGGCAAAGTCTCCAAAAGCTGTTCACCAAGCTTATGAATGAATTTCATATTTAAAAATACCAGTGAAATATGCTGTTTCAACACTGTGCAGTTTTCAAGCACTATACACTATGCACTTAATACACCATGTACTTATGCACATAATTGGTCTAATGTTTGAACTTGATAAGGTTATTTTGTCATTCAGCATTGGAGTCTGAAAGCCCCACACCTTCCACTACCTAATTAAACTTGAGGCAGTTGAGTACACTTTCTTCCATTCATAATTATATGAGTGCACCATATTTGCATATCTGAAGTTTTTGATGATATCTCCTGTTTCAGCTTGGAATGTCTATCTATCGAATTGTTTGTTTATATATATATATATATATATTTATTTTCTATTTATTTTCTTATAATTTTTCTTTTATTTTTTCTTTTTCTAGGTTGTGGCCTGAGTTATTTTTTTGTGTGTGTGTTTTTTGTGTGTGTTACTGGCTGTTTCGGGGGGGTGGTCACTGATTGCCATGATAACAATAGCTGGTAAGTATACATCAATTTAATTGTCTGGAAAAAAAACCTTTACTTAAACATAGAAGCATACATTTTGTAGGAGTGTTAATGGATTCATTGTGATGCGGAACGTGGACGATTCTGCACCGATTCTGTAATAGACCATAATTAATTATTGCCTATGACAGCACTTCCACTCGCTGTTATTTTAGTCTATTTTAGTCTGTTATTTTACTTTAGATATGCTTTCATTTCTGCTGTTTAGAATGCAGTACGTATTCAATGCACGAAACTCATGCATTGACAGACATTCACATGTGCTTTGTGTTTGTTTGTCCTGAAGCTCGCGGCTGTAATTAAATGCACTTGCATCTACTTTTATGAAACAAAAATAATGTAAACAGTCAGTTATGTTTTCAGAACAGGACAAAGCATCTGATATGTGGAAATGGATCTGTGCATTAGTGTGAATGCAGTCTATTAAAGCTGCCAATGTCTACCTAACTTGTAGTTGTCTTTCCCCCTTTATTACTTTATATTTGCCTGTATGCCAAATTAAATCGTAAAATTATTTCACACCCATAACATTTTGTATTTTGCCTCTTTAATGTAAGTTAGTTTAGCTGGAGGATTAAGTGATAATGTAATAGATGGCAGGGAAAAAACTCTGTGGATGCAGCAGTGGATGGTGACACAAAATCTAATAAATCAAAGAAAGCATAGTAATATATTACTCACAATTGTTGACATTACAATACACAAGGATTGAGCTTTGTCCTTAACAAATACTGCATGTACTTTCTTGAATTATGCTATGAATCAACATGAGTATCAAAGATGAATCCAAAATCAAACAGTAAGAATGTGCCTGATGGTTAAAAAAAACAGCTTAGAGCATTGGATGCCAAGGGTCTGTTTAAAGACAAGCAAAAGGGGAGACAATATTGCATAAATCTGTATTGATAGATATGTGCTATATAACTTCTAACTAAATAACTAAAGTCTTTAATGTAGCTTAAGAGATTAATAACTATAGTCAAAAAACAACTCATTATGAACGTGTTGCATTTAAATTGATTGAACAGGATCATAAATTTAGGGTACCCAGGGTGGTTGCTAGGGTAATCAGTGTGGTTGCTAAGGTGTTGCTATGTGGTTGCTAAGGTAACCTAAGTGGTTGCTAGGCGGTTGCTAGGGAGTTGCTAGGATAATTTTGGTGGTTGCTAAGGTGTTGCTAGGCTGCTCTGGGTGGTTGCTAGGCGGTTGCTATGGTAACAGCATAGCATAGTTTTTACGTGTTGCATTTAAATTAAACAGGATCATAAATTTAATGTCTTTAGACACTGACTCCGACTTGCTGCACAATAAGGTTTAATTGATCTAAAACTAGATAAAGCCAACAACACACTCTGTACTGTGGCTCTGGAAAGAGCCTTAAGGGTTGTATCTTGGTGCCTCTGACACAAGCAGAAGAAGGAATTGTAGGAAACCTTACTGATTATGAGTGAGATTGTAAACATCTGTATGGATCAAAAATGTATGCAATTTACATCAGTCATTGTTCACTAAAATGAGCATGGCCATTCATAAATGCAGGATACTACATTGTATTTTAGAAGAAAAAGACACCGATGACTCAGACTTGAATATGAGTGAGATATTGCAAATGTCTTTACATATGAATATGTATTGTTTTCATTAATTATTATTGACTAAACAGTATATTATGAACATGGTAAATCAGAAATGCAGAATGATATTGTATCGTTTCAAATACTTCAGTATCGAAATCTCAATACTTTTGACAACACTACTAGTCATAAATGCGGGGTGCTAGATTGTACTTAAGAAGAAAAACCTCTTTAATTTGTTTATTAAAAGACACTGATGACTCTGGTTTGTTGCACAATATAACGTTAATTGATTTATACCCAAATAATTAAAAGGTGTCTGACAGTCAGTAGAAACATACTTACAAAGCCAAGGATCCTGGGCGATGAAAAGAGCCTTTGGGTTGTATGTAGGTGCCACTGACACGCAAGCAGAAGAAAGAAAAGTAGGAAACCTTACTGATTATGAGTGAGATATTGAAAACATATGTACGAATTATGAATTATTATGTATGGGTCTGTACTGATGAACAGAATAGTCAAATATTTTTTTTTTTTGAGTATTACTATGAAAACCGGCAGATCAGAGATCATTTTATTATTTTTTTAAGAACTATGCCTTTAATGTCTTTAAGACATTACTAACATGCTGCCTGATGTTGATTTAACTGATCTAAACTCAAATACTGATAGGGATCTGATAGTCAGTCAAAGTATATACTTACAAAGCCAAAGACGCTCTCGTGATGTGGCTCTTAAAAGAGCCTTTGGGGTGTATATAGCTGCTGTAGACACAAACAAAAGAGAGAAAAGAAAAAAGAGGAACTTATACGAGTGAGATGTGTCTGTACAAATTAAAATGTTTTAGTTTCATCAGTGATTATTAATAAATGTGTATTTTATGATGAAAACAGACGCTTTGTTGCAGACGTACGCGTGCTATCTGGGTCAGGGTGAGCGCGGTGGGCACAGACCCCGGTTTATATAAGTCAGCTGCCCAGTTTCGCGGGCTTGGCACGCGAGTAAGAATTTAAGCATTGAGAGAAAATTTTATTTATTTTATTTAAAAAAAAAGTAAAAAAAATAATGTACAATTATATAATGACACACTTAATGTTAAATGTTAACTTGCCATTAAATGTAGAAAAAAACATAGGGTTTTCAAATAGTGTGGTGTCTGTGGTTTCCTACTATAATCAAGCGAATTGTGTTACCAAAAATATAAGTTCTATAATTTTTTTTCTTTCCCTCCCAGTTGGAGAGTTCCACTCTGTTAAAGATAATTGAGCAATCCCATAGGTGGTGATGAACGCACGCGAGTCGATAATAAGCCAATGGATATAGAAGTAGTCAGTCACGAGTCTTCTCACGGTGTATGATACGTTGATGGTTGAGTGGTAAGCATGGTATGATAGGTGGAAATGTATGGTTTTATGATAGTATGTTTGAGATTGTTGGAATTGTAAACATTTTTTTTAAAGTGAACTAATTTTAAATGGTTTTACCTGACCATATGTTGAAGAAACGCGTTTTGCAAGCAACCTTGGTGCATAGCCTATGTTAAGTTAGCAACAAACATAACGTTTGATCCCGAATCAACTCCGATGCCCGTAAACGCATAGCAAAACTCTAAAAATTAAAGAATATAATTTTATGTTCTATAATTATGTTAGAAATGTAAATGTATGCAATACTATACATCCATAAAATTGCAAACCTATGTGACCTAAAGACATTAAAGCATGTGCAAATTAAGAAAGTTATTCATTAAGCCTTGTGCAATATAGAGAATATTATTCAGAATAATAATAATATTTATTGCTTATTTTTGCTATGAAAGGAACATTTTCTAGAATATTTCTTAAATAAGGCATTAAAGAGAGAATTCTTAAAAAAATAAATAAAAACCTGCATCCTGCATCTCTGATTTGCCAGATTCATCATAGCATGCTAATAAATAAATAAAAAGACACTCTCAATATACAGCTCTTAAAAGAGTCTTTGTGTGTGCTGTCATATAGATGTACATTGCTTTGATTTTTAGGGATTAAACCAATAAACTACTTTGACTAGTGAGTTTACCATTTGTTTTATTAATGTTTTTTTATAGTGCAATCTATTCTGCTTACCCGACTCATGCAGACTTCTGTCCTGATGTTTGGCTGTGGTCCCCCCATCATCCACTCTTCTGCAACCGGTCTATTTATGGAGACCACCATGATCTAATCTATACAGCTCTAGTTGTCTCTTCTCCCACAAACTCCACTTTCAGGTATGTTTTTTCTTTGTTGTTGTTGTTTTTTCAACAACGTTGACTATTTCTATATGCCAAAACCTAGGGCTGCACGATATTGAAGAAAAATGCATTATGCGATTGTGATAACTTGTAATGACTGATAATATTCAAAGATGCTTAAAGTGTGTAAAATAAATGTAAATTATATGTAGGTATATTTAAAATCTGAAAACTCTAGTTACTAACTTCGAATTATTTTTTTGAGAAGAAAGCATAACCACAACTTCTAAACAGCTGTGCTTACTGTAGCATTACATAAAAAGTGCCTTTTTAACATAAGTGTAAACCAGGGGGTTTAGGGTTTCAGGTAGGCCCAGATTAGGTTTAACAGCAAAAACTAATCAAATGTAAAAATTAAACGCTGCTTAGTCTTCACTATATGAATTAAATACACACTGATTCTTATTAAAAGTCCCCCTGTAGTCAATTATTTTATCCCTTAAAACTTATCTTTGATCATCAAAGTGACATATTTAAATGTGTTTTTCTTGTGAAAATAATTTTCTCATGCCTTAAAATAGCTTGAATGTAACTCTACACCCTTGCCTCATTTGCTTATCTATGAATATGTAAATATGGGTGCACCAGCTGTGGAAAGTACATGGCAAAATTTGGGTGAGGACCTTTCTCCCACTTTCCACCACCAAACCGCTTCCTACATGCAAACAGTTAAACGCACTATATTTGATTTTTTTTTTTTAGGCTGCGACCATTATCAAAATGTTTTAGGTTAATTGGATAAAATACCACATTTTATTTTCTTTATATATATCAAAAAGGCAAGTTATTCCACACTATTTCCAGTCATCTTCACAGAATGCAAATTGAAGAACAAATTGTTTTGAATGTAGGATATGCAATACACCATGAAAATATTTATTCTTATAAAATAAAGTTTGTCCAGAGTTGAAAAGCAGAAGACAGTTTAACTCAATTATATAACCCAAATATGCAGATGCTTCCCGATAAATTAATAAATGTCGTGAAAAAGTTCATTTGTTTCAGTAATTCAACTCAAATTGTGAAACTCGTGTATTAAATTCAGTGCAAACAGACTATAGTAGTTTAAGTCTTTGGTTATTTCAATTGTGATGATTTTTGCTCCCATTTAACAAAAACCCACCGATTCACTCTCACATCTCAACAAATTAGAATACTTTATAAGACCAATAAAAATTTAATTGTTGGCCTTCTGGAAAGTATGTTAAAATACAAGTACTCAATACTTGGTAGGGGCTCCTATTGCTTTAATTACTGGCTCAATTCGGCGTGGCATGGAGGTGATCAGTTTGTGGCACTGCTGAGGTGGTATGAAAGCCCAGGTTTCTTTGACAGTGGCCTTCAGCTCATCTGGATTTTTTGGTTTCTTGTTTCTCATTTTATTCTTGACAATAGCCCATATATTCTCTCTGGGGTTCAGGTCTGGTGAGTTTGCTGGCCAGTCAAGCACACCAATACCATGGTCATTTAACCAACTTTTGGTGTTTTGGGCAGTGTGGGCAGGTGCCAATCCTGCTGGAAAATGAAATCAGCATCTTCAAAAAGCTGGTCAGCAGAAGGAAGCATGAAGTGCTCCAAAATTTCCTGGTAAATGGGTGCAGTGCCTTTGGTTTTCAGAAAAAACACAATGGACCCACACCAGCAGATGACATTGCACCCACTTCGAAAGCTGTTTGTATGAATAGGTAACTGAAGTCAAGTAGTATTCTATTTGTGATTATTACCTCTTACTCTAGCAACAGCGAGTAAAGTATTATCAAAGATGGTGACAGCCATACTACTAAAAGTCTTATCACAATTGACATGACAAGAGTCCAATCAAGGCACTTCATCTGTTAAATCTAAACCAGCAGCATCTTTTATAACTGGAGTAGATTGGATTATTTGCGTGAACTTGAATAATTGAAGAAAATAGGAGCGCAATAATTTTGACTAATATTTATATTTTGGTAAAATAGTTTTTAAATGTAGGATTAATATTCTACATAGTTATTTTTTTCCCAGGAGTACATAAGTGTCACCATGAGCTCCTGACCTCTCTGTGGCTCAGCTGTTTTAGGACTTTTTCAGAACTACATCTTTTTTGGTCACCACAATCAGGATGTTCAGTAGGGATTCATCGGTGGATTCCACCTATGGAAAAGTTTAGGCTGGGAGTGTGTTGCCATACCAGCAGAAACAACCTGCATCAATACTCACCGTCATGATGCCCCATCACCACCACATCTACCACTTATTGGGTACAGCCTTGATACATCTGTCTGCTTGTTTGTCCATAGCGAACATATTTGTTTTTGTATGTAACCAACAGACTTGTACAGGAAATGTAACACAATTTACATTACATGTTTACATTATATATATATATATATATATATATATATATATATATATATATATATAAACCCGAGTTCTACTGATTCATTTGCATTTTCACAGATGTCTCCGCAACGTACGTGTGCTGTCTGGGGTGAATTTAGAATAAATTAAAAATTATTTTTTCGATGTGAATATATTTTAAAATGTAACATATTCCTGTGATTCAAAGCTGAATTTTCTGCATCATTATTCCAGTCTTTAGTGTCACAAGATCAAATCAATAGTGTATCAGTTAAAGTCTTTGCTCGGATGAACCAAATGTATTAATGTCAGTGATATGTCCAGCAATTCTGAATGTTTATAATTAATTAAATTAAAGAATGTTACCATTTGAGAGTTATTTGTAAATTCCTACTCCTATTGCACAAAAATAAATAATCAAGAATGAAAAGAATAAACTAAAACTGACCAAGAGAGAATTCTGGGAATGTTTGCAAAAAAATAACCTAAAAGTAACCATGAGGGAAGGTTCTCTATAGGTTATTTTAAAAATAACCACCCACAACGTTTTTGGAATGTTATTTTATGGTTGCAAAAAAATAACCTTAAAATAACCATAAGAGAACGTTCTCTATAGGTTATTTTTTAAATAACCACCCTGCAATGTTTTTGGAACATTATTTTATTGTTGCAAAAAAAATAACCTAAAAATAACCATAAGGGAACGTTCTCTTGAGGGTTAATTTTAGGTTATTTTTAAAATAACCACCATGCAACGTTTTTGGAACGTTATTTTATGGTTGCAAAAAAATAACCTAAAAATAACCATAAGGGAACGTTCTCTTTAGGTTATTTTAAAAATAACCACCCACAACGTTTTTGGAATGTTATTTTATGGTTGCAAAAAAATAACCTTAAAATAACCATAAGGGAACGTTCTCTATAGGTTATTTTTTAAATAACCACCCTGCAACGTTTTTGGAACATTATTTTATGGTTGCAAAAAAATAACCTAAAAATTACCATAAGGGAACGTTCTCTTGAGGGTTATTTTTAGGTTATTTTTAAAATAACCACCATGCAACGTTTTTGGAACGTTATTTTATGGTTGCAAAAAAATAACCTAAAAATAACCATAAGGGAACGTTCTCTTTAGGTTATTTTAAAAATAACCTTCCACAACGTTTTTGGAATGTTATTTTATGGTTGCAAAAAAATAACCTTAAAATAACCATAAGGGAACGTTCTCTATAGGTTATTTTTTAAATAACCACCCTGCAACGTTTTTGGAACATTATTTTATGGTTGCAAAAAAATAACCTAAAAATCACCATAAGGGAACGTTCTCTTGAGGGTTATTTTTAGGTTATTTAAAAAGAACCATCCTGCAACGTTCCGGGAACGTTATTGTGACGAGTGGGGTGGGGCCGAGAGCCGTGGGAATGGAGTGAGGCCAGTGGAATGATTGGAAATCAGTGACACCTGCGACACTCACCGGTCTCGAGTCCCACGGAGGAGATTGGAAGGATACAAAATAGGAGTGACGACAGTGAAGGATGAGAAAGGACCAGGCCTGGATTTTAGTGTTTGGTTTTTGTTTGTGCACAGCAATCGTCCGCGAGGGGCTTCAGCAATGTTTCGTCTTTATTTTATTATTAAATTCATTTTGATTGTCTGCCGGTTCCCACCTACTTCTTCCCACGAAAGAACATTGTTACAGTTATATTATGGTTGCAAAAAACAAAACCCTACAAAGAACATTCCCCTGACGTTATTTTTTATTATTTTTTTCTAAATATCCAAACAGGAACCAAAAACTAACGTTAGGGGAACGTTCTGTGGGTAACGTTACTAGTTTAGACCAAATGACGTCACGTAAACATAATGGTATTTAACGACAAATAGCCTATAATGGCGTTAACAGTGCGGGTGGAATAAAGTTAAAGAAAAAGTAGGAAAAGCAGTTTGAGTAAATGTGGTACATTTACTATCTGGTACATTTACTACTGGAAGAGACAGCTCGTCAATTTTATGACAATTTATCAAATTTCTTGTGGAAACGGTCATTTTACCATGAGAAAATTTTGCTCAAAAGCTACTGTCCTTATAATTCCATATTATTATTGTTGTCATGTGTACATATTTTATATGTCATTTTTTTGTGTGTTTTTAATTTAAATAAAATGGTTAATTAAAAAGACATTTACCTCAGAGAAACTGACAGTTGGGATGTCCAGTTGGGATATGTGTGAGCGCGATGGTCACAGACCCCAGCTTATATACCCGCTGCCAGATTTAGAATTTGGGACATAGGTGGTAAACGTTTTTTATTTTATTTTTTTTTTAAATGTAATGTATATTTATATAATGATATATTGCATTATAATAGGCTACTAATAATTACGTTATATTATGTAAGGGATAATGTGAAATATTAAAGAAAATAGCCCTTTCCGTCTCTAATCCTGCGTCCAAAGCAACGTTTTGTTTTCCATGGCAATGGTGTTATACTTAGCAGCGTCTGTTATCAAGAAATTACAGACTGCATTCTACATTAGAATTCAACCAAGCCATGTAATAAAATATAATATAAATGAATTTTTTTTTTTTTTAATTAGTTCCCAGTTTCTGGGCACCCAATAATTAACTAATTAATTAATGGAACTTGGAGTATATCTTCGTGTGTAGGCTTGGCCTTGCCTATATTATTATTATAATACCATTATACCTACCATACTTTGCGTTATTTTGAAAGTATTGTTTTCAAATATATAATTGTTTTGAGTATAATTTAGTATTATTTTTTTACATTTATTTAAAAATTTTGATGTGAAAATAAACCCAATAATCATATTTCCTGGTTGTAAACATTTCTCATGAAAAATCGTTCATTATTGTAATGTATGAGATTAAACGTCTCACCTGTTTCTTCTTCTCAGATGTGCAGAATCATTTTTTTTTTCCTTCAATGGTAAAAAATATAAAATAAAATGTCTTCCCCCTGAATGAATTTCATTCTTGTGGTGCGATCTTTGTGGCCATCACATTGAGTTTATGGACAATTTGAAATCACCATTAACTTTGTCTACTTTATCAAGCAGCTCAAGCAGTTTTTGTTTATATGGATTTATATATATGCAAATTTATTTTCATTATCTAGATATATATTATAATTATACAACATACAAAAAGTAGTCAAAACACATTTCACAGAACAAAAGTTGATTATTTATTTATTTATACTACATTAAAGTGAATTTAAATTAACAAAATGTCATATTTAGGGCTGAAACGATTCCTCGAGTAACTTGATTACAAAAAATGATAGAGGCAAATTCCTCTGCCTCGAAGCCTCTTTTAATTTATTTTAAATCTCACGTCAGGTTCTTTCACAATGATTTTTTTTAATGTGACACAACACGTTTACGTCACCCACAAAGCAGAAGGAGACACAAGTGCTGCGTCCGAAATCGCAAACTGCAAGGAGTCAGCAGTGTTTTGATTTGAAGACGCAGGCAAATGTAAAGAGAACGTCGTGGCGTGTGTCCATTGCAAGAGAGAGCTGGCATACCACAACTAGGGCCCTATGATTTCTGTGAGGCAGAAAACGCGGAATCCAGTCATAAAAACATAATTTACAGTTTAACAAGGAATGGCAAGGAATTTGCCAAATTTTGAATTAATTAATCAAAAATAGGTCATTGCACTTACATCAAATCATGATATGGACTAATATCTGTAAATATTAAGCCGGAATAGTCTGTTTAAATATGAATCCTGTATGTTCTGTGTGTCTCTGTTAATGAATGGAGCAGAAGCGCGACTTCCTCTATCACACACAATGAAGCACGCATGATGCACTAAATAAGGACGTGAACTATTGTTTTTTATTGTATTACTATTGTTCAGCAGAATGTACATAGCCTACTACTAAAAAAAATCTATAATTATTTTTTTTAAGGTTTAATCACACAACATTTCTTCCATGTATTTTTTTTTATAGTAAATCCCCTTTGTTTACCAAAAAGTTAAGTTTGCTTAATTTTCAATAATTAAAAGATAAATTAAATTAATGTTTTATGTGTTTAATGTTTAATGTGCATCTCAGAAAATGCTTTATTTAAAACCCCAACTGAATGGCACTTAAATGCACTTAATTCATCTGTCAACTTTATTGTCATTGTTCACAGTACAAGTACAGACAGAGAAACAATGGGTAATAATTAAATGTTTATTTTTGATGTATGCATTGCATTCTATGCACTTAAAAAAATAAAAATATTTATTTTCTAAAAAAGGAAACTTAGTTGTTCATTTTAAGAGACCCAGGAGTCTTATTTTCTCTTGTATAATGAATATTGCACTTTAAGCAAAATCACATTTTATCAGATTACTCAATTAATCGATGGAATTTTTGGTAGAATACTCGATTACTAAAATATTTGATAGCTACAGCCCTAGTCATTTTCATCTTTATAGAAGATACAGTACAATACAACAATCTTCAAACTTCATATTCATAGCAGATATAACCTTTAAAACAGTCCTTTTTGAGGTGGTTTATTTTACAAAAGCACAACGTTTTCTTGATGT
This sequence comes from Carassius carassius, assembly GCF_963082965.1. Lineage (NCBI taxonomy): Eukaryota > Metazoa > Chordata > Actinopteri > Cypriniformes > Cyprinidae > Carassius > Carassius carassius. Next base: position 10,652,627 of record NC_081755.1, on the reverse strand, counting down.
TTTGAGTTTACACAAATAAAAGCTTTGAATAATGCATTATTCTTATCTTTTGTTGTTTATACTGACAGGAAAAAATGCAAGAGATTGCATGGGTGCTTCCATGCAGTGCACGTGCTCCCCACTCCGCACATAAAGGAAGGACAATGGGAAATATAGCCAGCACCAGCAGAAGTTGGATAGGTCTGCAGCTCTCCCTTCTGAATACAAACAGAGTCAGTCAGCAGTGGGTGTGGCAGTGCCTGACCAAAATATTCATTTTTAATATTTGTATAGAAATGTACAGTATATAGACATTTTTATGAAAAAAAAAATGGTAAATGTGTTCACCATTCTGCAGCAATGTTGGTAAGTATGTAATGGAACATTGTTGAGTGACCATGTATGGAATGTTCCCCTAAAGTCACATTGGGAACGTTATTATATGACCAACAGAGGACCATGTGAGAACGTTCTGTTAACATCCCGAATGTCCTCTTTGTAACGTTTTTGTGTGACCATATAATTAACAAATATCAAACGTCCCCCTAAAGTAATAACGGGAACGTTATTATATGACCAAAAGAGAACCATATGGGAACGTTCTGTTAACATTCCGAATGTCCTCTTTGTAACTTTGCTGTATGACCATATAATAACCAGTATGGAACGTTCCTCTAAAGTCACATTGGGAATGTTACCATGCGAGAACATTCTGTTAACGTCCCGAATGTCCTCTTTGCTATGTGACCATAAAAAAAAACAAATACAACGTTCCCCTTAAAATCATTTAAGGAACCGTGAACTGCAGCACTTTCATAACCAAAAGAGGACATCCCATGAACGTCCCTAATGTTCTGTAAAGGTTCGGAACTTTCGTTACCTTTAGAGAACTTTAAGGGGACATTACACAAGGTTGCGCGAATGTGGGTATAAAGCTCATGCAAAATTATTCACTTTTTTGATTAATAGTTTTTTTGTGAAAATATAGCCTAACATATAGTGTAACACTTTACAATATAGATTTGTTAATGTTAGTTAATGTATAGAAGTTTAGAAACATGTTAGTTATTTATTGTAAAGTGCTACATGTATTTCGAGTGTTCACTTGAAAAAAATAAGTCGCCCCCCTTAAGAAATCTAAAATAAATTCCCCCTACACGCACGCATATAATGTATTATTTCCCTCCTCTCGACGCTCCACTCCAGTCCAGCGGGAGGCGCTAAACACATACGTTTGTTTGACAAACACCATTAAACCTCAGAGGAAGAAGATTAGTTTCACCGATATCTGTTGTTATGTCGTGATGCTGGTTAAATATAATCTGTTAGAAATATTTCTGAAAATAGAAAATACCGTTTTTGAATCAGGTCAGTAAATATCTGTAATATTTTCGTCCTCACAGTCATGTCTGAGTTTTGAAGCGAGCAGGAATATCTGGAGGAGTTTATCATCTGAACTGAGATCTGCTGTGAAAATGATGTTTGTTAAAGAAGAGAGAGAAGAGAACACGAGTGAATCAGAAATCGGCTCAATAAAACTCGAGGAACCAGAAACTTTGAGAATAAAAAACGAGAACCCAGAAACCTGGAAAATAAAATATGAGGAACCAGAAACCTGGAGAATAAAACAGGAGGAGCAAGGAGGTTGGTTTTTATTCTTCATTCATCTTTAATGACTGTTTGTGACATATTCACGTGTACAAAGCTTTAACCCTATACAGTCATCCTCATTGTCATATGGTTAGCAAAATTAATTTTAAAATGTAATATGCAAAATGATAATGCAATATGTAAAATAGCAGTGTATTACTGTATTTAGATGTAAAGTTTACCACTCATGTGCAATTTTTTTGCAAAATTAAAAATCATTCAATTCTATAAATTGCCATTTGCCATTTTCTACACTAGTTTTAATATGTAAATCAAAAACATTTTAACAATTTATAAGTCGTACAATTAAAATTATATCGTATTACCCAAATTGATTAGATGTGTTCAGTATGTCCAAGCAAAAACTGTAGCAAATTATCATTGAATTGTCATTTTTCCTGAATGCATTTAGACTTACTCATCGTAATACTGCGTGATAATTGCAGCAAAATGCAGTGTGAACTTCAGAATGCAAACTGAGCCAAACGTGCAGCAAAAGGGAAGCAAAAACTGTGATTTAAATGTATTTTATTTTTCTTAAATGTATTGACACTTAAGCGATTCAATTAAAATTTTCGCTAAAGCTGCAGTCTGTAACTTTTTGGGTTAAAAATGATCCGAAATCAATATTTGAGTAAGTGCATAACTAGCCAGTGTTCAAAACTATCGCCTTATTTTTGCCCAATTCACTACGGTTAGCTTATAATAATGTTTTATAATTTTTATGTAAAATGTATGGGAAGCTTTTTTGTGGGAAATTAGAGCATGCCCCTGCGTCATTACGTCACGTCTGTAAACATGAATTTGTTTGGCTACTAGGCTACCGCATGTGAGGATCCTGCAGGTGGATGATCGTTAATAGCCTTTCCCACAGCTGCTAGAATAGTTAAAAGGTTAGTTCACCCAAATAGCACAATTATGTAATTAATAACTCACCCTCATGTTGTTCCAAACCCGTAAGACCTCGGTTTATCTTCGGAACACGGTTTAAGATATTTTAGATTTAGTCCGAGAGCTCTCAGTCCCTCCATTGAAGCTGTGTGTACGGTATACTGTCCATGTCCAGAAAGGTAAGAAAAACATCATCAAAGTAGTCCATGTGACATCAGAGGGTCAGTTAGAATTTTTTGAAGCATCTAAAATACATTTTGGTCCAAACATAGCAAAAACTATGAATTTATTCAGCATTATCTTCTCTCCCGTGTCTGTTGTGAGAGAGAGTTCAAAACAAAGCAGTTTGTGATATCCGGTTCGCGAACGAATCATTCGATGTAACCGGATCTTCTTGAACCAGTTCACCAAATTGAACTGAATCTTTTTAAACTGTTCGCCTCTCCAATACACATTAATCCACAAATGACTTAAGCTGTTAACTTTTTCAATGTGGCAGACACTTCCTCTGAGTTCAAACCAATATCCCGGAGTAATTCATTTACTCAAACAGTACACTGACTAAACTGCAGAGCTAGTAAATTAGGCGCGGTCACCTTAAGAGACAATGCATCCATTATAATGATACACATCCAATTTCCCAACAGGTATTTTGACAATTATTATGTATCTCTGCGTGCGCCCTAAACACCAAAACATCGCGGTGCTGAATTAAGCTCTTTCTTATCCTTTTCTGTTTTCTGCAATTTGTATTCGTTCAGGTACAGGAGCGGCTCTGTCGTGCGCATCGAACGCAGCGCGCGAGTAACCAGCTACTCAGTTCAGCTTTCCCACATCGCGGGGCTGAAGCCAACTTGATGTGTTGAATGCTCAGAGAGCATTATAAAATCTATTTTTAAAACACACATTTCTGTTTTAATAAATGCTCATAGTAAATCATAGTATATTGACTAAATCATAAGGTAGGTAAAAAATAATCAGTGATACATTTGCGACCTCATAAAAATTAGGGTCGCAATGTAATTTCAAAAGGTCGCATATGCAACCATTTTGGTCGCAGTGTAGTTCCCTGGCCCTATGATTTCTGGGATGTGGAATCACGGAATCCAGTCATAAAACGGAATTCACAGTTTAAGGTGGAATGTCACGGAATTTGTCAAATTTTTTAATGAATTAATCAAAAATGGGTCATTAAACTTAAATCATGATATGGAATAGTATCTGTAACTATTAAGCCGCAAATGTCCATTTAAATATTAATCCTGCATGTTCTGCGTGTTAATGAATGGCGCAGACGCAAGGTTTCATTTGTTAATTTACACACATACTGAAGTGCGCGTGATGCTCGCAGTGATTTCAACTTCTGTTGTCTCACTAAATGAGGATGTAAACAGAACTGCTCTGACAGTCACTTCATGAGCATCTGACCATTAGATTTGAGTAAAATTATCATCATATCACATATACAGAACTGTAAAGGTATTCATGGCAACCCATCAAAATAAAACTTTTTGTAGATTTGTAGTCTATTTTTCAGTAGAATATACTGTTATTATTATTACTACTACTAGTATGGTTCAGTACATTATTATTATTTTTTTTTTAATAAAGCACTTTTTTTTCAGTATCCATTTAAAAAATTATCGGTTAATAATTCGTTTCGGCCAATGTGGGCCAACCTAGCTATCATTATCGGCAAAATCCACTATCGTTTAACCTCTGGTCAGAAGGACTTGCCGAGGTTTATCTGCACTGCGCACCCACTGATCTCTTGGAGCACACATCTCTGAAATCACTAAAAGCAAATCATCAAATATGTTCTATCCGAGCCCCAACCTCCCGCTCTCTCTCGTGAGGCCAATAAGGAAGTGACTAAGCCTTCTACTACTTCTAAAATGGAACAAACATAATTTAGTGAATTATCACACAACATTTCTTCCATGTTTTAATTTTAATAGCAAATCCCCTTTGTTTGCCAAAAAAGTTTGCTTAATTTCCAGTAATTATAAGATACATGAAATTAATGTTTTATGCATTGATTTGATAACCAGAAAATTTTTAGACATAAATTTAAATTAAAATTCAGTTTATGCATTTAGCTGACGCTTTTATCCAAAGCGAGCTACATTACATTCAGGCTTGCATTTTTTACATAGCATCTGCTCCCTGTCAATCGAATCCACAACCTTGCACTGCTAAATAGGGATGCAAACGATTACCGTATTTTTCGGACTATAAGTCGCACCTGAGTTTAAGTCGCACCAGTCCAAAAATACGTCATGATGAGGAAAAAAACATATATAAGTCGCACTGGACTATAAGTCGCATTTATTTAGAACCAAGAGAAAACATTACCGTCTACAGCCGCGAGAGGGCGCTCTATGTCTTCAGTGTAGACTACAGGAGCACTGAGCAGCATAGAGCGCCCTCTCGTGGCTGTAGACAGCAATGTTTTCTCTTAGTTCATTTCTCTTGGTTCATGTCAAATTAATTTTGATAAGTCGCACCTGACTATAAGTTGCAGGACCAGCCAAACTATTAAAAAAGTGCGAATTATAGTCCGGAAAATACGGTAATCAATTATCGGTTAATTGTCGATAAGAGATTGACCGATTAAGGCTGACGATGGTCAGTTAACTGATTTAGTGTTGGTCTGTGTGTGGCTTGTGCGCAGAACACGTGCAAGTTGCTGTGAGTGACGGTGACCGTATATAAATGCTTCATTAATTCACAGTGTACTAATTAAGCTTTTAATGTGATTTAATCTTTCAAAGTAGATTAAAATAGAAACAACACAAAAGTTCTTCAACATGAAAAGCAATAGAAATGTGGTAACTAAGTCATTTAGGGTTCCCACTCTTTTTCAGAGATCATTTTCCAGGACTTTTCCAGGACATTTCAAATTTCATAATGATGGGAATAAAATAAGGATCACATATTCACAGCCTAAAGTAATATATTCCTCTCTCCTCTCTTAAAAAAAGCATACAATTTATGGTTATAACCCAACTATAAAATCAGAAATGCACCAAATAAACACACACAGACACACACACACACACGTCTGGTTCACTATCCTGCTAGAGAATCTCCTTAGACATAATGTTTTTTATACTTTACAAACTGTATATTCTATCCCCTACACTATCACAGAAAACCTTTTACATTTTTACATTTTCAAAATTTTTTTAGTATGTTTATTAATCAATTTCCCCCATGGGGACTGCTGGCTGGTCCCAAAATGTAGATTATCTCAGGTTATACTATTTGGTCACACACACTCACACACACTCACACTCACAGAGTTCTGAAGGTAAACTCTACACTTTAGTTTAATGAACACATTATAACGACTGCCTAGGCCCTTCTTGTTAAGCTTGCCCTTCCCTCTTCCCCCAACTGCAGTCTCCAAAGAAATAAAAGGCATTATAATAAAGTTTTTTGCAAAAAGCATCTGTCCCAAACAGACTAAACAACAAATAAATGTCTGTCCAATTTACTGCATTAAGCTCAGCAGTATCCTTGTGAATTTTTTTTACTGTTTGAGTTGGCTCAAACTCTCTTGCTACTTTTCCAAGCTTTGTTTTAAAGCTGTTAACTCCTCACTTTTGTCTGCAACACTTTTGCGATTTTGACAGTAAGGTGAAGTCATGCTTTCTCTCTGCCCTGACGGCCATTTCATCTGCCTCTTTCTGCATGGTTTCAATGCTATGTATTTTTTTTTGTCCTTTTGCCTTGAAATTTGCAATTTCTTGGTGCAGGTCTTTTCTTTTCCTCTCATTGGCAGTTTGGTCTTTCTTTTTCTTTTCATCCTCCAAGTACTGCACATATCTCATCCTTGCTCCTTTGCAGTGTGCATCAATATCTCCTGGCAGGACTTCATCTAGTGGCTGTCCTGCCATTGCATCCTGAACCATGCACAGTGCTACGAGAGACCTCTCTTTAAGGTTTTCAACTAACATGTCTTTGTTGATAGAATATCCTCGTTCCACTGCCCCTTGTCCATGAGAGAGTGTGAGCAGATGTTTAATCAGGTCCCACAAGGCTGTATATTCTGTTCTGCCACTGACAAGATTTCCAAGAAACTTGTCCAGTCTGGAAGTGTAAGCAAAATTTTGGAATTCTGCTTTATGGTGTGTATGGTGTGTAGATGTGTATTGAAAACATTTTGTACTGTGCAAGAACCTCATCACACTGAGGTGCAGTGTACCAACCAGCATTGAGCAAAACTTGCAAGAGTTTTGGAAACATTTCTCTTGAATTATCTCTGTTTGCAACCATGATCACAGGGTTAAGGGAACTCAAGTGCCGCAGAGCTGGGTACATTAGGGGACTTCTCTCCATCATTTTCTTGCAAGTCATGGAAAGGAAAAAGACACATTCTTTTTTGAACAGCTGAATTTTTACAGGATGTTCCTTGAGGTTTTAAGATGCTTTTTCTAAAGCTTGCTTTGTACCAAATCCAATGTCAAGCTTTGTCTTGAAGATCTAGTTTCAGCAGCTCTCATGGTTGACTGTAGCTCCTTTGCTAAAAAAAGGGACCATTGGAGCATCGGTCTAAAATTTTTCCAAAAATGGCTTCAGCTGTCTAGCAACAAATGCAAAAAAATGGAGCTTGGCCACAAAAAGAGGGTCTGCAGTAGCCTCCTTTACTGTGCAGTATGATGCTGATGATGGAACTTTACTTTTCGGAAGTTTCCTGTGGCTGTTGATGTACGTCTGCACTGCGGGCCAAATTTCGATTGCTCTCTCTGCAGCTGCCAAGTCTTCTAAACCCATCAATGAGCACAGAACTTCAAAGGAAATGTTGATGTTTTGGTCATCTCAATGAAATCCTCACGTCTGGCTGGTGAGTCATGGAACAACTGCCAAAGAGCCCTCAGTACATCTCCCACCATCCAACCTGTTTCTTTCTCTCCACTTTGAAAGCTTCTATGCACAACATGCAAAGCACAGCTTCCCAAATTTAGCAACTTTGATGCATCAGGGTCTGATTGGCTCTTGTCTTCTTGGAACAGCTTCAAGAATTTCCAATTGACCATAGGGCCATCTATTGAGATCTGCAGGAGCTTCTTGGGATCAAGTGGTGAGAGGGTTTTCTTAATTTTCTCCAAAAGTTTCTCTGCCTGAGTATGTCCCATAAACTCTGAATCAAAATAGCGGACAGCTACTTTTTTTCTTCACGATCACACCAGTAACGGACAAGAATATCCATCGGTTCCTTCTGTGTCACTTTATTCAAGCATTCATCAAATGACACAACATAACATTGTGCCTTCCTGACATCTTTGATCAACTCCTCTTTGAAATATGGGCACAAGACAAAGAATAAAAGGTAAGCAGATTTTGTTGCACCACATGCAAACCGTTTGGCAATTTCACTGTCTGGGAACATTTGACTAAAAATGACTGACACATCAGAGCTGGAGTTGAATGAGTAGTGTAACCTGACCATTTTGATTACCCAACTAATCTCAGCTTCAAGCACAGCTTGGCTTGAAAAGAACTTTGACCGTGTTGAGCTGCCTTGTTGGCCTGAGCATGTCGCCTCTTCATTTGTATTGGACACTTGAAAAGCTATGCTTCCCTGACAGCCACTTTCTACATCTACAGTGGTTACCTGTAAGTCTTTGCTTTGTCTGCAAATGTCCTGTCCTCTGCCTTCAGAAGTAATTTCCCAGAGAAAATGTGTAATTTTGTCTCCTTTTTCATTTGTGTAGCAACCTTTACATGACCTTGTCCTCGTTCATGACTCTTGAGTGCCGAGAGACCCATGTTACCAACATCAAAGGATTTCTTGCAAAACTTGCAATATGCCCTTTGCACATCTCCTGATACTTCTGTAACGGATATGCAGTTCATCGATTTAATTGGTTCTGAACTAATGAATCACGGTTCGTTGAATCTAAAACAATGCAAACCCAAAGCTTGTAGATTTTGAATTCAGGTATATAAACCCAACTCTCTCTCAACTAAATGCCTGGCGCCAGTCTGGCTGGATTTAAATTATTTTATGACACTCTGGACGAGAAATTCCACAGTCACGTGAGCAGCCTCAAAGGAGAAACGAAACACCCACATTCATAAACACACACACAAACTTTTCTTTACGCTCTTTATGTAAGTCCTTAATAATATGCATTTTGAATAGGTTTGTGTGTTGCATAGAATGGTTAATCCTGTTATGCGAGGATTATAAGTTGCTGACTTGTAAATTGGAAATGCTTCTCCTAATTTAATGTTCTCAAATAAGAGTCATGATTCTGTAACACTACTCCTGACCAGATCATAAAACTTTACGACCTATGGGAAACAGAACAAGAAAGCTAACTCTTAGAAAAGAGAATAGTACCCTTTTATCTTCTCGATGTATTCTAAATGTAATGAGTATTGTAGTGTTTCCCCATATAAATTGGAGTATCTGCAGTGATATGTTAATCAAACTTTAAATGTGTGTAATTCTGCATATGAATGTAACGTCGTGTTTCTATCAGTTATATATGTCAGTTCTGGTATCTTTATAATCGTAAAAATCCGACTGTGTCAGAACTGACCCAGGAAGTTCCTCCCTGTCTTCTCTTCTTCTTGCTCTTCTATCACCGTTGATCTCAGCAAGGTGGCTGAGAGAACAGCCGTTCTCATGGCTCCTTCGGGAGCTTTCATCTCCGTTGTTTTCATTTCTTGTACTTACTAAGTTCCTCTCTACATGAGGAAGACAAATTCTGGAGTCCGCAGCAACCCCGGAAGACACGAGAGAACATACCCAATCACAAAGAGACCACATGCAAGTATCCTCCTCTATGGAGATTTAAATGCTGCTTAAAGTTTGTCTATTACCTTTTCCAGGTGATTTGATTCATTGCTGTCTTTCAAGGGTTACTGCCTGTGAGTTTGCATAACTGAGCATAATTCTGTGACCGCGCCTATTCTCTCATCCTCTCTCTCTCATCCTCTCTCACTAATTCTCTCTCTCTCTCCCTCATTTGGATTCCGTTATGTCTTGTACAAAGTTACTGTCTGTATTGTCGTGCGCGTATTTACTCTGTGTGATTTGTAGTTTGATGTATTATTAGTTCAGTTATTAAAAAACAATATATATTCATGATTGCCTCTGTCTGAAACACTCACCTCACAAGTCAATGAAATGTCTGATCTTTAGCTACAAGCTCTTTACTTTTTAGTAACCGAAATTTCATAATGATAGGATAATGTTTTTATGGCCAGAGAATATTTTTCCTTGAATTATAAGAAGTGATAACTTTATTGAAAGTTAATAAGTTAATCTTATGGCCGTTTGCTGGACAAACCACTGTTTGGTTTGCGGTAATTTACAGTAAGAGATATCACTATAATTGATATGAAGAATGGAATATTGACATATTAATGAGTAAATTACAGTGCCTTGTAATGAGTTATTGATATATACAATTGACCTATTTTTCATCTTCAATAATTTTAATGTAACTGTCATATGAGATATATATATTAATCATATTCCTTATTAATTATTAAAATTCCCTATATATCATTTGAGTTAATAATAATGTACAACCCAGTGCGGCTACACTTCCCCTAGCCAGTCCCTGAACTGGGGATCTTCTTTCCATTCCTTCTTAAACTTGCACTGCCTCCCTGACATTTGTCTTAATGAGTGAATCATTGGAGTCACTCTATCAAATGATTCAATCAAAACGCTTATTTAGGAATGAAGAAAATGACGGTCTTCATGAATGGGTCATGAATCGTTTCTCAAAGATTCAGCAAAGAAACGTCACTGTACTGTTTGTTGCTAAGAGAATTGTCTGTTTGGAACTACTAGGTTGGTGAAACAGAGCAAACAGACAATAGCTTGTCTAAAAAGGAAGTCACTTATATTGACATCTTGTTTGGTGAACTGTTGCAGAAAATCAGTATCACGTTTGCAAACGTGCCTTTATTACATTTATATAAGTAACGTTTCTATTATATACTACCGGCCTCCGCCTCATGTTCACAAGTCTGTGCTGCACTATGAACATGCAATTATCGCTGTGCATCGCGTCAGCATTTAATTTTCACTTCCTATATCGTTCATAAAACAGGTTTGGGAAGTTTGGGTCTGATTTGTCATGGGGATGCAAGACGTTCCAACGATTCTAAATAAAATAGACTTAACAAATCGATAACCTTTTCTCAGGCAAATGCCGTCACGCATGCTGTAATTCGCCATGCAGACCCCTTGCACATGCATATTAAAATAATTACTTTACAATAATATTAACATGTAATTAAATATTACCTGCATACCAGTGAACATTTGCTGCAAACATTCGAGCACTTAATTTCTAGCACCTGAAAACCGCCAACACGTCATACGTCACAGGGGGCTTAAACAGCGTGAGCTCAGGTGTCAAACTCAGCATCCCTGAACAGAGCGCTTTCTGTTTAATGTAAACTTTGAATTGAAACTTTATATATTTAAGTTTAATACTTAAATATTAAACATTGAAACTTAAATTGTTTCAACCAGTTGTCGGCCAATTCTTTAATCATCAAGAACATTTAAAAAATAATAATTTTCCAGGACAACAAAAAATTTTCCAGGACAATCTAGGTTTTCTCTCATTTTCCATGTGTTTTCCAGGACTGGAAAATTGGTTATTAATATTCCAGGATTTCCAGGTTTTCCAGGACGCATGGGAACCCTGTCATTTCATCGGATAACTGCGCTTTGCAGGGCTGCAGGACACAGGACAGATAGTCTATTCCTTCCTACAACTTGTTAATTTGTGACAATTGTTAATGTTTCGTTAATTTTGTTCCCTAAATAACCCATGATTTAACTGAAATAAGGGAGCAAATTAATAAATAGAACAAATTCTTAATTCATGAAATCTTTCATTTCCCTTCCCATGTTTACCACACACAGTAAGAGATGCGATTAAAAGTGAAAGATAATAAAATAAACCTGTGAAATTAGAAGATTTAAGAAAAGAAACCGGCAAACCAGAATAAAGCCACATTAATGAAGGCTATATCTCGAATGGCATCCAGAAGCATGGTCACAATATAACATTTTCCTAATCCTGCAAAAAAGTTTTTTTTTTCTCTGTCTCAGCTGTTTCGATCGTGCCGAAGCCTGGTGCACACGTATATTCTAGCGATTCAAACTTGCATTGCAGTCTGTTCATTATCAAAATACAGTCAACTAAACATTTAAAAGGTTACACTGGTCAGTTTAAATAGACCAGTATACCGGTCCTCTCTGCTGTTCCAAAGACGTTTTTGCACATATGAAGTGGATCATCTTTTCTGTCTATGTGCAAATGTGTAAGTAGTTTACATTATTAATAATACTTTAATATTCATATACACTGCGAATATGGAAACATTTGGATTTTTGCTGAATGAGACATGAGCAGCAATCTCCAAATAAATCAAACCCACGCTCGCTCGTCCTCGTCTGCACACACGCGCTGTTATGATCTAATGTACTGTCATATTTTTTCCATGTTTTATTTTTTATAGTAAATCCCCTTTGTTTACCAAAAAGTTAAGTTAATTTTCAATAATTAAAAGATAAATTAAATTAATGTTTTATGTGTTTAATGTTTAATGTGCATCTCAGATGCTTTATTTAAAACCCCAACTGAATGGCACTTAAATGCACTTAATTCATCTGTCAACTTTATTGTCATTGTTCACAGTACAAGTACAGACAGAGAAACAATGGGTAATAATTAAATGTTTATTTTGATGTATGCATTGCATTCTATGCATTTAAAAAATAAAAATATTTTTTGTCTAAACAAGGAAACTTTGTAGTTCATTTTAAGAGACCCAGGAGTCTTATTTTCTCTTGCATAATTAATATTGCACTTTAAGCAAAAACACATTTTATCCAATTACTCGATTAATCGATGGAATTTTTGGTAGAATACTCGATTACTAAAATATTCGATAGCTACAGCCCTAAGATGCATTTTGCAGTATTATGGTTAACGATTAATTGATGGTTAATTTAAATGACAATCGATTATGAAATTAATCGATATTTTACATCCCTGCTGCTAATACAATGCTCTACCACTTGAGCCACAGGAACACTGAATTTTTAATGGAAAAAAAATCATAAGGCTTCTTTAAGAACAAAAAAAGAATAAATTAATTTGTTTCATGGATTCAGATAACAAGTCATACTAAAACAGAGAAATTTGGTAATACAAAATATGTATTAAAATTAAACATTTGATAGGTGTAACAAATGGACTGGCGACAGAGGATTAGTGGAAAGTGGTATTTTATTGAGACCGGCAGAATATCACAGTGGATGAGTAGTAAATGGAAAGGGAATGAGAATCCTGGCAATCGAGAAGTGCACTTGCTGGATGGGGAGACCAGAGTGGACGGTGGTGAGCACTAGGCCTGTCACGATAACAAATTTTGCTGGACGATAAATTGTCCAAGAAATTATTGTGATAAACAATAATATTGTAATTCTAAGACTAATATAATGTCGTTTCAACTAATATATAATGATAACGGCATAAAAATGAAGGTACACCTTTACAAAGATCAATAAACTTTTATTTCTAAAGAATATTTAACACTAAAAACATTTTAAATATCCATAATAAATGAACAAAACAATAAAAGCAATGGACTCTCAGTCTGTTAAAAAAAATCACAACAAAATTGCACTTAAAAAAATATTAAACATTAGGCTCAGACGAGAAAGAGAGAGAGATTTTTATGGCAGATTCCGAGCAAGAAATACTAACATGTTGACTCTGTGTGGCTTAAGGCAGGATCTTTCAGGAGTAGCAATGTTGCCAGCTGTGCTAAACATTCTCTCTGAGCTGGTGCTTGTTGCACAAATGCACGTGTATTTTTGGGCCAACTTGGTTGTCATGCCACCACATCAAGGGATTACAAGATGCATCAAGTGCTTCTTCCTGGAGGAGCTTGGCCAGCTCTGCATCAGCCTGCACTCTTTTTGGAAATGCAGCCTGGGCCTGACTGAGATTACGAGCTCTTCTGTTTTGAAGAAGGTCACTCAGCCTCTTCTTCTTGGTGAGTGCGGCATCCTTGTTTCCTCTAGCGGCTTTGCTGCAGCTCTCACCACTGGTACCTTCTCCACTTTCTTCTGGCACCTGCCTCCTCCATGCTGCCACGATACCTTGGATCCAAGATGGAGGCCTTTCTCAGGAGGACTTGGATTGCAGGTGACCTGTATTTTTCAGTCAGTACCCTGCACGTTTTGTTTAATACTGACTGTCAGTGAAGTGTCATCAGGGCCTGGAGAGAGAAGGTCGTCTTTAATCAGTTCCAACACAGGCTTAACTGAGGACACCGTGACGTATTTTTCTCTTGAGAGGATGTCTGTGAAGTCAGCCAGTGGATTCATTGCTGCATTGATGGACTCCAACACAGAAACATCCTGCCAAGTTGGGTTGAGGTGGCTGTGTTTTTTGTCTTCAACCAGGGCACATCTTATGACTGGGAGTTGCTCCAGCACCCTCTATACCATCTTCTGCTTAGTGCCCATCGTGTGACAACATCCTGTGTGAAAGATAATGTATATAATAACTACTTTTTACATGTACATTATTTATCATTATTAATTTGTAGGTTTATTGACCTGTTCTGTTCTGTCTGTTCTTTGTTGCTGTCCAGACCATGGGACACAGCAAGATGGAGGTTGTGACCAAAGCAATTGAGCCATGGCCAGCCAAGATCCCTTATTGCTGCAACAATGTTAGCACCATTGTCTGTAGTAATGCAAACTCATCCAGTCCCAAGTCTGCTATAGCAGACTTCAGGTTTTCTCCAAGGGTGTCAGCAGTATGGTTATCTGGGACATATCTGGTCTCTAAACACTTGGAGTGCAGGCTCCAGTCAGCAATTATATAGAGTATAGTCAAGCTCATACAGGGGGTCATGTTTGTACTTGACCACATATCCGTAGTGGCAGAGAAAAATTGTATGTCTTTGATTTCCTTTAGTATGTCATCTTTTATCTCTTTTTTTATCTCATCTGGCATCTCTTTAGCAATTAAGTGAACTACACTGTCGGTTAGTGCACACCATTTTGGACTGTTCTTTTTGTATTTTGTTTGTCGACTAAACGCCCCAGTGATAGTTTTTTTTTCCAGCTGGGAAAACTGCAACGGGTGATTGTGTTTTAGGTGCATATGCATGTTTGTTGTGTTACTGCTTTTAGTTGCTACGGTTTTACAACAAATGCGACATAACGGCTCGCTCAGGTTAAGTGGTTCACCACAGTCATTCGGTTTGAATCCGAAGTGCTACCACACTGCAGCTTTTGCGTTTTGCTTTGAAACCAATTCCATCTTTTTTTTTTTGTTCCTCCAGCTCACAACTATCGTCTTCTCTCTCTCTCTCTCTCTCTCTCCCCAGCAGTCCCCTCAAGCACTCCCGCCTTCCCACCCAAAAGACCATGTAACTGCCAAGAGGGTTCAAAACAAATAAGCATGTAAATGGAAATTATCGCGGCCGAAAAAATTAAACTTTTTTTTTTATCATGCCATTAATTGATTTATCGACTATCGCGACGGGCCTAGTGAGCACACACCTCGGCGATGCTGAGTAGCGATGCAGCGATGCATTCACAAAATCAGACAACTGGTGATCCGAGGTGTGTGCTTATATAGTGCTGGGGAAGATTGGTGATTGAATGGTTAACAGGTGCTGGTGATTAATTTTCAGGTGAGGGAGTGCGTTGTGATGAGCCTGACTGACTTGTGACAATAGAGCTCTAAACATAATTTTTGTTCATCTTAAGCTTCATGGTTTTAATTAGACTTGCTTTTTAATGAATAAACCTTAATTTCACTATTAAAAAGGAGTGGGGAAAAAGAAAACAGAAATGGTCTAATTTAGGAAAAAATAAAAGGGATTTCATAGGGCCCTATTAGAGTGTGGTAATTTTAACATTTACTATTATTATTACTATTACTACTAGTATGGTTCAGTATAGTTTTTTTTTAATAAATAAAGCACTATTTTTTTTCAGTATCCATTTTAAAAATTCTCGGTTAATTAATCCGTATCGGCCAGTGTGGGCCAACCTAGCTATCATTAGCGGCAAAATCCACTATCGATCGACCTCTAGTCAGAAGGACTTGCCGGGGTTTATTTGCTCTCCATAGGATACATGAGCACTGCTCACCCACTGATCTCCTGGAGCACACATCTCCGAAATCACCAAAGCAAATCATCAAATATGTCCTGTCTTTATAAATAAACTGCATATTTACTATTGCAAAAGCAAAGTGCAGTATCTACAAACTAAATCAGATAAAAAAAAAAAGTAGTTCTTCCAGCTTTTTCTTTTGTGTTTACTACATCTTGATTGTTTTAATAACTTTTAATAGTTTTATTGGTGTTTGCATGTGGTGTATGTTAAAATTACTCTGTAGTGAGCCTCAAGATCATCTTATCGAAATGCTCCTTTTACCACAAAGAGTTCTGCTTATTTAATTTCAAAAGTAATTAATTACAGACCAAGTAGTTAAAATACACACAATTTAAACTTCCTAACAATATAACTAGGAATGCCATAAAGGAAAATACGGGATAATTGTGATTTTTTTTTTTTTTTTTATATAGGAAAATAAGGGGCAGAGTAAGGGTTGCTTATTTGTTTACTTAACATATTTATGTGCAATTATACTAAAGGGAATTTTTGTGTCATACAAAATAAGTCACGCACATTACACACAAACCACTGGCCTGTGAAATAGTGAAAGAAGTCATCCCTCAGGTAGATTGCATGTTATTTTGCCTAGCTGGATGTTTTGCTTATGATAATCACGTTGCATTCACCCAAACTGATTGGCCAAAATCAAAATGCGGATGGTGAAGGGAATTGCAGGCAGCACGAGTCCCGCTATCTGTGAACCAGGAACGACCAGGCGGCAGAGGATTTACACTTGGTCATAAAGCCTTCCCCAAAAGTGTTAGCAAATGAAACATGGTTGTTTGTACAAAAGGAATGATTACTTATCAGTTTAGAATTTGTTATTGGCATGGTCTGGTATGCATATGACTGTGAATAGGGGACAGACTATGTTCTGTATGAATTTCATACAGAATGCTTTGATGAATTAAATAACTTTTGAATTAAAAAACTTTTGCTGATTAGATTAGCTGGCAGAAACGGGGAGAGATGTCCAAATCAACAAAAATGCGATTATAAATCAGATTATTTTTATTACAATGTCAAGAGTGGATATGAAGCAATGCAGGTAATGTTAGGCTGTTTAATTTGCTAGCAGCTGGCTAGTTAATGTTAACTGATTATAAAGCTGTCATTTGATATATTTGCGTGTAAACGCGAGTTCAACCATCATTTGGCTGCGGGATACCAAGGCAGATTGCACAGTATCTGTGGTGTCTTATGGGAAAACAAAGCCAGAATGCAGTAACTTCCTTTTCTGGGTTTTGCCTTGGTATTAGTTTGGATTTTGTAGTTACTGCAATTTTGACACTCTCGTTGCTCTGAAATGGGACAAAATTTAACCAGGAGACTTTGTCACAAGACCGAACAGAAGACAGTCACAAAGCCATTTTAGGACTTAACTCAGTTTTGACCAGATGTGTAGTTACTGCGCTTTGCCTTTGAACAGCAGTATAGCTCTCATGATTGATCTGTGTTCCTGTGGCTCAGTGGTAGAGCATTGCATTAGCAACCAAAAGGTAGTGGGTTCGTTTCTCAAGGAACACACATACTGATAAACTAAATGTATAGCCTGATTAAGTCGCTTTGGATGAAATTTACTGCTAAATGCATAAATTAAATTGCACAGTGCAAACAGCCAAACAGATATTTTAGGAAAAATAGAAATCCTGGCAAGGACACTTCCCTTAAAAATGGCCTTTATGGTCACCCTACTTTTGATGCATCCATGATAGAAGGGACAGAGCAAGGGCACATCTGCTGCAGTTTTAGTTTTAATTTAATTTGTAAGGGATGACTTTTTTTTTTACCAAATGTATATTCAAATTTCTATCGTTGATCAAATACATTTAATAGTTCTCCTTATTGAAGCATTGTTTATAATGTTATATAAATTATAGTTTGACGATCACTACCTCATTCATGACGTTTCAGGGAAGTATAATTTATAAAATTGCATCAAAAGTAACAACATTTTGTATAGAAATTGTCTTTAAACTGTTACACCAGGGTTCACTTTTATGTACTTTCACATTTTTTTGCTTTTGTTTTTCAAGCTACTGACGAATAAACAATTTTTGCTTTTATTTTAGAGTTTATTGAAGAAACTGAGGAGAACGAAGTGTTGAATGAAAATGAAGAGAAAAATCATGTCAAAACTGGAGAAAAAACTATGACCTGCTCTCCAACCAAAATGAAAGATTTACAGAAAAGAGGAGCCAAGAAATCTTTCACCTGCACTCAGTGTGGAAGGAGCTTGACAAGCAAATATAGTCTTGAGCGTCATATGAGAATTCATACTGGAGAGAAACCTTTCACTTGTGATCAGTGTGAAAAGAGTTTCACACAATCAGCACACCTTAAGAAGCACATGAACATCCACACTGGAGAGAAACAATACCCATGTGATCAATGTGATAAAACATTTTTGAGCACTTCCATCCTCAAGGATCACATGAAAGGTCATACAAAGGAGAAGCCTTATTCATGTTATTTGTGTGGAAAAAGTTTTTTACGTTTTTCAGTTTTGAAAGAACATCAGAAAATACATACTAGTGTGAGAGAGTACATGTGCTTTCAGTGTGAAAAGACTTTTACTTCAGCAAAGTGTTTAAAACTGCATGAGAGGATCCACTCTGGAGATAAACCTAATAAGTGTTCACACTGTGACGAGAGATTCAGTGATTCAGCAAATCTGAAAAAACACGAGGGGATCCACACTGGAGAGAAACCGTATCACTGCACTTCATGTGGGAAGCGTTTCAATAATTCATCTGCTCTTCACAGTCATACAAAAAGAAATCACAGTAAGTATTTAAGATTCAATTAAGAAATCAAAGGAGTTGTTCCTTTCCAAAAAACAATGTCAAAACATTTTACAAACCCGATTCCAAAAAAGTTAGGACACTGTACAAAGTGTGTGGATGTTTCACATTTCAATATTTTGTTCAGAATGCAACATAGATGACACAATAAATGTTTAAACTGAGAATATGTATAATTTTAAGGGAAAAATAAGTTGATTTTAAATTTCATGGCATCAACACAATGCATCCCCTTTTCTTTTTATAACACTCTGCAAACGTCTGGGTACTGAGGAGACAAGTTGCTCAAGTTTAGGAATAGGAATGTTGTCCCATTCTTGTCTAATGCAGGCTTCTAGTTGCTCAACTTGTCTTTCTATCCTCTTTATGATGCGCCAAATGCTTCCTATGGGTGAAAGATCTGGACTGCAGGCTGGCCATTTCAGTACCTGGATCCTCCTCCTACACAGCCATGATGGTGTAGTTGATGCAGTATTTGGTCTGGCATTATCATGTTAGAAAATGCAAGGTCTTCCCTGAAAGATATGATGTCTGGATGGGAGCATATGTTATTCTAGAACTTGGATATACCTTTCAGCATTGATGGTGCCTTTCCTGGTGTGTAAGCTGCCCATGCCACACGCACTCATGCAACCCCATACCATCAGAGATGCAGGCTTCTGAACTGAGTGCTAATAACAACTTGGGTTGTCCTTGTCCTCTTTAGTTCGGATGACATGGCGTCCCAGTTTTACAAAAAAGAACTTCAAATTTTGTTTTGTCTGACCACAGAACAGTTTTCCACTTTGCCGCAGTCCATTTTAAATGAGCCTTGGTCCAGAGAAAACGCCTGCACTTCTGGATCATGTTTAGATATGGGTTCTTTTTTGACCTTTTGAGTTTTAGCAGGCAACAGCGAATGGCACGGTGGATTGTGTTCACTGACAATGTTTTTTGGAAGTATTCCTGAGCCCATGTTGTGATTTCCATTACAATAACATTCCTGTATGTGATGCAGTGCCGTCCAGTGTTGGGTAGTATTGATTACTTTTTTTAGTAACGGAGTAATCTAACACGTTATCATTTTCAAAATAGTAATTAGAGTATATTAACAAGCCTATGTTACTGCTGCGTTTCATTGCTGACAGAATGCAGTGTTTTATAATCTAGAGTTTGTAAAGATGATGTAGCACACGCACTGTCAAGTACCAGTAGATTAGAGACTTCTCCCGCGAGATCCGATCCAACAGTGTAGCGCGTGGGACAAGACTTAATAGGAGAGTGCAGAGACTCGTGTGTGTGCGGGATTTGAGAGAATAAAATGATTTTCGAGACTCCAGTAAAATAGAAATATCTACACATAAAATATCTAAAACAAATAAATTGTTATTAATCTAAAATTTACGAACGCGAATCTCCAATGTCCGACTGCAGTGAATGCAGCCAGTGCGAGAGGATGACAGAGCGGCACAAGACTGATTTGTTTGGAAAACTTTCTGAGGAAAGAGGTAAAATGGATTATCTATCAAAAAATGAAGCTACAATGAAAGCACAGACTTTGAGATAATAAATAACTAACATTACAGTGCTGTAGTCTACTATGTGATATGCTACCCACTTTTAAAAAGCCTGGGGATACGTAACAACTTCAATTTGTGTCAGAACGTTCACACTTTCATTCATAAATTCACCCCGTCTGTGTTTGCAAAGCGACAGATTGAATTGCGGAATCCAGTCACAAAAGGAACTTGCTGTATAAAGCAGAACGTCACAAAATTCTGCCATTTTTTAATTAATAAATCAAAAGTAGGGCTGTATATTTAATCAAATCTCGATATGGGCTAGTGTCTGTGAATATTAAAGGTGTTGTTCTACATGTCTCTGGGAATAAGTGCTCAGTGTCTACTACACACACACTGAAGCATGCGTGATGTTTTCAGCTCGTCACTATATTGACACATGATGTGGGCTACACATGTGCACTCCAGTGCGCTAAGAGAGGATTACACTATTTCATTGGATAAAACTATTGTCATTCATTCATATCGTATACACAGTCAAAAAATGTCTTTACGACAACCTGTCAAAATAAAATTTCGGTATAACTTGAAGAAATTTAAAAAGAAATATTGTACTATTGCACAGTAGAGTAATACTACTGTTAATACTACCTAATAGCTAATAATAATAATAGTTTTTTAAAAAAACACTGAAACTCTGTCTACAGTACAACCCACCACTACAATATAAAAAAAGTTTAACTCAAAGAAATTATGTAGGAAACTGCACAGTAAAATCTACTTAAAAAAAATCTACTAAAATGTTATTTTAGAGGAATATCACACAAGTTTTCATGGATGTTTTAATTTAAACTTGCCAAAACAATAACACCATATTTTTCAAAAACAATTTCTAAAAGTACATTTGTATTTGTGCCTATAATGTTAATTTGTGTATTATTATTGTCAGATAATAGAACCTTTGCTTCAGGGACCATATTCATATAACATCTAAGGCTAAATGTAGCTTTTGACTGGTTGAGTTAGATGGTGATTAACACTTAAAGAAAATCAGTTGTGTCTCCCCAGTTGGAAATGTCATTGGCATGTTTTGTTTCTTGATGTTGATAACACTAAATCTCTGTTAAGTGGTAAAATTTCATCAGGTGCGTGATTTCACATAGAGCAGCTGTTACTATACAGCCATTGTTAACTGAGAAGCTGCGCAAATCCACGTTCATTTTCAGTGTTTATTTGCGCAGCTTCTCAGTTAACAACGGCTCTGTGTAGTAACAGCTGCTGGAGGAATTTACTGCTGATTAGAGAACCGGCTTTACTGACGAGATGCGCATTAACGATCGGCGCACCCCTAATTCTTATGCTTGAATATAGGCACTTAGAGGTCCACTAACATGACTAGAGAATCAAAACTATGCTAATATGAGCTGGGAAACATACAAACACACAGGAATATATCATATATATTTGGAATGGCGTATATCCTGAGTTAAATGCAAGAAGGTTTGAGTTATTGGTCAAGTCAAGTCTCCTTTATTTATATAGTGCTTTAAACAAAATACATTGCGTCAAAGCAACTGAACAACAACATTCATTATGAAAACAGTGTGTCAATAATGCAAAATGACAGTTAAAGGCAGTTCAATATTGAATTCAGTGATGTCATCTCTGTTCAGTTTAAATCGTGTCTGTGCATTTACTTGCAATCAAGTCAATGATATCGCTGTAGAGGAAGTGACCCCAACTAAGCAAGCCAGAGGCGACAGCGGCAAGGAACCAAAACTCCATCGGTGTCAGGATGGAGAAAAAAACCTTGGAAGAAACCAGGCTCAATTGGGGGGTCAGTTCTCCTTTGACCAGACGAAACCAGTAGTTCAATTCCAGGCTTCAGCAAAGTCAGATTGTGCAGAAGAATCATCTGTTTCCTGTGGTCTTGTTCTGGTGGTCGTCTGAGACAAGGTTTTTACCAGGGATCTGTATCTGGGGCTCTAGTTGTCCTGGTCTCCGCTGTCTTTCAGGGCTGTAGAGGCCCTCTCTAGGTGGCGATCCACCATCTGGTCTGGATACGTACTGGATCCGGGTGGCTGCAGTGACCCTCTGATCTGGATACAGACTGGATCTGGTGGCTACGGTGACCTCGGAATAAGAGAGAAACAGACTAATATTAGCTTAAATGCTATTCTTTATGTGTTATGGGAAGTGTTCTCGGTTCCGGTTTACCTAATTAATGAAGCCTAAAAATCTTTTAACGGATTTGGATATTAAAAGCATATTAGTATGTTATGTGTAAGCCAGGTTAAAGAGATGGGTCTTTAATCTAGATTTAAACTGCAAGAGTGTGTCTGCCTCCCGAACAATGTTAGGTAGGTTATTCCAGAGTTTAGGCACCAAATAGGAAAAGGATCTACCACCCGCTGTTGATTTTGATATTCTAGGTATTATCAAATTGCCTGAGTTTTGAGAATGCAGCGGACGTGGAGAATTATAATGTAAAAGGAGCTCATTCAAATACTGAGGTGCTAAACCATTCAGGGTTTTATAAGTAATAAGCAATATTTGTTGTAAAGCGTGAAGAGCAGCGGCCCTAGTACTGAGCCTTGAGGTACTCCATAGTGCAATTGTGATCGATATGATACCTCTTCATTCACTGCTACGAATTGATGGTGGTCATATAAGTAAGATTTGAATCATGCTAATGCACTTCCATTAATGCCAACAAAGTGTTCAAGTCTATGCAAAAGAATGTTGTGGTCAATTGTGTCAAACGCAGCAAGAAGATCCAATAGAACTAATAGAGAGATACACCCACGATCAGATGATAAGAGCAGATCATTTGTAACTCTAGGGAGAGCAGTCTCAGTACTATGATACGGTCTAAATCCTGACTGGAAATCCTCACAGATACCATTTTTCTCTAAGAAGGAATATAATTGTGAGGATACTACCTTTTCTAGTATCTTGGACAGAAAAGGGAGATTCGAGATTGGTCTATAATTAACTAGTTCTTTAGGGTCAAGTTGTGGTTTTTTAATGAGAGGCTTAATAACAGCCAGTTTGAAGGTTTTGGGGACATATCCTAATGAGAATGAGGAATTAATAATAGTCAGAAGAGGATCTATGACTTCTGGAAGCACCTCTTTTAGGAGCTTAGATGGTATAGGGTCTAACATACATGTTGTTGGTTTAGATGATTTAACAAGTTTATACAATTCTTCCTCTCCTATAGTAGAGAATGAGTAGAACTATTCCTCAGGGGGTATATAGTGCACTGTCTGATGCGATACTGTAGCTGACGGCTGAATGGTTGCAATTTTATCTCTAATAATATCGATTTTAGAAGTAGAGTAGTTCATAAAGTCATTACTGCTGTGATGTTGGGAAATGTAAACACTTGTTGGGGCTTTATTTTTCATTAATTTGGCAACTGTGTTGAATAAATAGCTGGGGTTATGTTTGTTTTCTTCTAAAAGAGAAGAAAGGTAATCGGATCTAGCAGTTTTTAATGCTTTTTTTTGTAGGATATGTTACTTTCCAGCCAAGCAATATGAAATACCTCTAGTTTTGTTTTCCTCCAGCTGCGCTCCATTTTTCGGGCTGCTCTCTTTAGGGTGCGAGTATGCTCATAATACCATGGTGTCAGACTAGTTTCCTTAACCTTCATAAAGTGTAAAAGAGAAACTGCATTTAAAATGCTAGAAAAGAGAGAGTCCATAGTTTCTGTTACTTCAAGTTTTTCTGAGGTTTTGGATATGCTAAGGAGTTCTAAATAACTTAAACTAAACACCAATTCCATGTGACAGTATTAAATCTAGAGTATGATTTCGACAATGAGTAGGTCCTGAAACGTGATGTCTAACCCCAATAGAGTTCAGAATGTATATAAATGCTGATCCCAATGCAAATTTTTCATTATCAACATGGATATTAAAATCACCAAACTTTTTAATAAAGTCTGTATGGTGCCCTGGTGGCCTGTATACAGTAGCCAGTACAAACATCACAGGGCATTTATCATTAACATTTGTTTCTCTGGATAATGTTATATGAAGCACCATTACTTCAAACGAGTTATACTTGAATCCTGCCCTCTGAAAAGTCCTGAAAACATTGTTATAAATTGAAGCAACACCTCCCCCTTTGCCTTTAGACGTGGCTCATGTTTATAACAGTAATCTTGCGGGGTGGACTCATTTAAAATAATGTAATCATCAGATTTTAGCCAGGTTTCTGTCAAACAGAGCACATCTAGATTATGATCAGTGATCATATTATTTACAAAGAGTGTTTTCGTAGAAAACCTGGTGATGTTCAGACAGGCCCTAAAGGTGTCAATGGCACAGTTTGATGCAGAATCATTGGGTCTAAGCCGTGATTTACATGAGGTCAGTCAGTAGATTAAAAATCTTTCTGAATATTAGAATGAATGTGTTATCATGATCTGGTCCATAAGCTACACTAAAAGAATATTGGAATACAATACATTTTTCAAGTTTTTTTTGTATGCTTGCCAACACAAGCAAAGTGCTTTACAGTAAAATGTGTATTACCAAGAAATAAACATAATATTATTTGTAACTGCACTTGTTGATGAAAAACACAGTAATATCATGAATAAATTATTTTTATTTCTGATACCTCACACCAGCCTCTTAGTGCTACCAAATCTGCTTCTGTTGCCACCATCTGAAGAACTTGGTGGCTCTTCTCTCAAATGTTATTCTTGAGTTACATCAGGGTTCACTTTTATGTAAAAATTTCTCAGCTTTTTCAAGATACTGAAAATTAACCATTTTTTACTTTTATTTCAGATTTGATTGAAGAAATTGAGGAGAACGAAGAATCGGGTGAAGTTGAGGAAAAAAATCATGTAAAAACTGGAGAAAAACCTTTGAGTTGCTCACAAACCTGCTCACAAACCAAACTGAAAGATTTAAAGAAAAGAATAGCTAAGAAATCTTTCACCTGCACTCAGTGTGGAAAGAGTTTCACACGTAAATCAAATCTTAATCGTCACATGAGAGTTCATACTGGAGAGAAACCATTCACTTGTGACAAATCTGCACACCTTTATGAACACATGGACATGCACACTGCAGAGAACCAGCACGCATGCGATCAGTGCGGTAAAATGTTTTTATGTGCTTCAGATCTTCAGAAACATTTGAAAGTTCATTCAAAGGAGAAGGCATATTCATGTAATTTGTGTGGTAAGAGTTTTTTGAGTCTACAACATTTGAAAGAGCATCAGAAAATACATACTGCTGTGGGAGAGTACATGTGCTTTGAGTGTGAAAAGACTTTTACTTCCGCAAATTCTTTAAAACTGCATGAGAGGATTCACACAGGAGAAAAACCTTATAAGTGTCCATACTGTAACAAGCGATTCAGTGATTCAAGAGACCTAAAAAAACATGAGAGGATCCACACTGGAGTGAAACCTTACAAGTGTTCACATTGTGGCAAGAGATTCCGTGTGTCATCAAGTCTGAAAACCCATGAGAGGATCCACAGTGGTGAGAAACCTTATAAGTGTCTACACTGCAAAAAGCGATTCAGTGATTCAAGAGACCTAAAAAGACATGAGAGGATCCACACTGGAGTGAAACCTTACAAGTGTTCACATTGTGGCAAGAGATTCAGTCAGTCAGCAGCTCTGAAAAGCCATGAGAGAATCCACACTGGAGAGAAACCTTATAAGTGTCCACACTGCAGCAAGAGATTCATTGATATGGGAGACCTAAAAAGACATGAGAGGATCCACACTGGGGTGAAACCTTATAAGTGTTTAAAATGTGACAAGAGATTCAGTCAGTCAGAACATCTGAAAAGACACAATAGGACCCATACTGGAGTAAAACCTTATGAGTGTTCACAATGTGACTAGATTCAGTCAATCTGTGCATCTGAAAAGACAGAGTAGTATCCACACTAGAGAAAAACCTTATAAGTGTTCACACTGTGACGAGAGATTCAGTCAGTCTCCATCTTTTAAAACACACGAGAGGATTCACACTGAAGAGAAACCATATCACTGCACTGCATGCGGGAAATGTGTCATTCAGTCATCCTCTCTACACAGTCATATGAAAAACAATCACAGCATGGCTCCGTACACACAGAGACATGTTTAGCTATATGCGTAAAATTTTTTGAAACAGCTATATTTTTTATTACACTGGTCCCCAGAGTGGATACATCTGAAAATGACACATCCATATATTTTGTGAAATAATACGGTCATCAACCCACACAGATATTTCTTGAGACGATGCTGTTTTTATGGAAGAACGAGAAAAAAAAAGATTGGATATGGAAAGATCTGTCTTCGTGTGGATGAGCCTTAAGTAGATCATCTTCAGATGCAGCACTTTTAGATTATATGCTGTGTCCTCAACAAATACGGCAGAATTAAAATATATTAAATAAAATATACAGTAAAATATATTCTGTATAAATCTGTCCTAACCAGTCATAACAAGCAACATGACAAAGAAACATTATATAAAGTTTTCATAGTGAATAAAGTTCATCATCTTCAAAACCAGCAGATTCAACTGAGGGATTCAGATCAATTTAAAGTCCCTCCCCCAAGAACAATGTCAAAATGTTTTATTCTTGTATTAAATCTTGCTTCATGATATAATTGATATCATTGTGTTTTCTTATGAGTTTCATATAGTGTTCAGTTGTCTTGTAATGCATATGTATCACTTGTACAGTCGTGGCCAAAAGTTTTGAGAATTACATAAATATTAGTTTTCAAAAAGTTTGCTGCTAAACTGCTTTTAAATCTTTGTTTCAGTTGTTTCTATGATGTACTGAAATATAATTACAAGCACTTCATACGTTTCAAAGGCTTTTATCGACAATTACATGACATTTATGCAAAGAGTCAGTATTTAAAATGTTGGCCCTTCTTTTTCAGGACCTCTACAATTCGACTGGGCATGCTCTCAATCAACTTCTGGGCCAAATCCTGACTGATAGCAACCCATTCTTTCATAATCACTTCTTGGAGTTTGTCAGAATTAGTGGGTTTATGTTTGTCCACCCGTGTCTTGAGGATTGACCACAAGTTCTCAATCGGGAGTTTCCAGGCCATGGACCCAAAATTTCAACATTCTGGTCCCCGAGCCACTTAGTTATCACTTTTGCCTTATGGCACGGTGCTCCATCGTGCTGGAAAATGCATTGTTCTTCACCAAACTGTTGTTGGATTGTTGGAAGAAGTTGCTGTTGGGGGGTCTTTTGGTACCATTCTTTATTCATGGCTGTGTTTTTGGGCAGAATTGTGAGTGAGCCCACTCCCTTGGATGAGAAGCAACCCCACATATGAATGGTGTCAGGATGCTTTACTGTTGGCATGACACAGGACTGATGGTAGCGCTCACCTTTTCTTCTTCAGACAAGCCTTTTTCCAGATGCCCCAAACAATCGGAAAGGGGCTTCATCGGAGAATATGACTTTGCCCCAGTCCTCAGCAGTCCATTCACTATACTTTCTGCAGAAGATCAATCTGTCCCTGATTGTTTTTTTTTTGGAGAGAAGTGGCTTCTTTGCTGCCCTTCTTGACACCAGGCCATCTTCCAAAAGTCTTCGCCTCACTGTGTGTGCAGATGCGCTCACACCTTCCTGCTGCCATTCCTGAGCAAGCTCTGCACTGGTGGCACTCCGATCCCGCATCTGAATCGTCTTTAGGAGACGATCCTGGCGCTTGCTGGACTTTCTTGGACGCCCTGAAGCCTTCTTTACAAGAATTGAACCTCTTTCCTTGAAGTTCTTGATGATCCTATAAATTGTTGATTTAGGTGCAGTCTTAGTAGCCACAATATCCTTGCCTGTGAAGCCATTTTTATGCAACACAATGATGGCTGCACGCGTTTCTTTGCAGGTCACCATGGTTAACAATGGAAGAACAATGATTTCAAGCATCACCCTCCTTTTAACATGTCAAGTTTGCCATTCTAACCTAATCAGACTGACATAATGATCTCCAGCCTTGTGCTCGTCAACATTCTCACCTGAGTTAACAAGACGATTACTGAAATGATCTCAGCAGGTCCTTTAATGACAGCAATAAAATGCAGTGGAAAGGTTTTTTTGGGATTAAGTTAATTTTCATGGCAAAGAAGGACTATACAATTCATCTGATCACTCTTCATAACATTCTGGAGTATATGGAATTTGCTATTATAAAAACTTAAGCAGCAACTTTTCCAATTTCCAATATTTATGTAATTCTCAAAACTTTCGGCCACGACTGTAGTTTGATTACTTGTAGGCTCTTTTTACAAACTGTTCTTGTTCAGGACACTTTTGGTTTACTTTTTTTATATATACAGTAGAGACCAAAAAATGTTGAATCACACTGAAGGCATCAAAACTATGAATTAACACATGTGGAATTATATATGGAATTATATACATAACAAAAAAGTGTGTAACAACTGAAAATATGTGATATTCTAGGTTCTTCAAAGTAGCCACCTTTTGCTTTGATTACTGCTTTGCACACTCTTGGCATTCTCTTGATGAGCTTCAAGAGGTAGTCACCTGAAATGGTCTTCCAACATTCTTGAAGGAGTTCCCCGAGAGATGCTTAGCACTTGTTGGCCCTTTTGCCTTCAGTCTGCAGTCCAGCTCACCCCAAACCATCTCGATTGGGTTCAGGTCCGGTGACTGTGGAGGCCAGGTCATCTGGCGCAGCACCCCATCACTCTCCTTCCTGGTCAAATAGCCTTTGATGCCTTCAGTGTGAATCTACAATTTTCATAGTTTCAGTTTTATTGTCATATGCATATTCGTACAGAGTACCACAGCAATGAAATACAATGTGCCTTAGCCCTCTCTCAGCACCAGTCAATAAATAAGATAGAATAGAATAGAATAAAAATAAATTTAAAAACATACGCTCAAACCTCAGCCCTCCTTCCTCTTACACTATCGTTCAGTAGCCTTACAGCCTGTGGATAAAAACTGTCCCTAAAACATGACGTGCGTGTTGGGATGCTCTGCCAACATCTCCCTGATGGGAGTTGGGAGAAGAGACTATGTGCCGGATGACTAACATCCTGTATAATACTCAGTGCCTTCCCAGTGCTGCGTTTCCAATAAATATCCTGTAGTGATTCCAATGGAACCCCAATAATTTTTGATTCAGTTTTAACCACCTTTGTCAGAAGATTCAATTCACTTGAAGTAGCCCTTCCAAGCCACAATGTAATATTACCTGTCAGTATACTCTCAATTGTGCAACGGTAAAAAAAATTTCAAATAGTGACATACCATATTTCTTAAGACACCTCAAGAAGTAAAGCCTCTGGTGTGCCTTCTTAATGGCACAGGTGATGTGGAAAGACCATGAAAGGGAATCTGAAATATGAATGCCTAAAAACTTAAAATTATTAACAATTTCAACTGCAGAGTTATTGATGTAGACAGGTGTATGTGTGGGTTTATTTCTTCTAAAATTAATGATGACCTCCTTAGTTGTCCCCACATTCAGGGACAGATTATTTCTTCGGCACCACATGATCAAATTACTCACCTCATCCCTATAGGCGGTTTCATTATTGCTGTCAGTAAGTCCTACCACTGTAGTATCGTCTGCAAATTTCACAATACTATTTGTGGGATATTTTGCAATACAGTCATAAGTATACAGACTATATAATAAAGGACTAAGACAGCAGCCTTGAGGTGCTCCGCTATTTAACACTATTGGGGCTGAGTATGTAGTGCCTACTCTAACTGTCTGAGAACGGTCTATTAGAAAGTCCTGTATCCACCTGCAGATGGAAGTACAGAGGCACAGGTCTAACAGCTTAGGTATTAAAATGGAAGGTCTGATGGTATTGAAGGCACTGCTATAATCAACAAACAGCATCCTGACATACGTATCCCTACTCTCTAGATGTTGAAGTGCAGAATGTAAAACCAATGATACAGCATCGTCCACAGCTCTATTTGATCTATATGCAAATTGTAATGGATCAGTGAAGACAGGAATGCAGTTGTTAATATATGATTTCACAAGCAGTTCAAAGCACTTCATTATCACAGAAGTCAAGGCTACAGGTCTAAAATCATTCATACAGGTGGCAGTTGTTTTCTTAGGCACAGGAATTATTATAGATTTTTTAAAACAATTTGGAACCATACAAAAAGAGAGTGACAGGTTAAAGATATCAGTAAGAACAGATGCAAGTTGACTACAACATGTCCTTAAGACACGCGGAGTAATGCCATCAGGCCCAGCAGCCTTCCCAATTTTCAAAGCTTTCAAAACTTTACAAGTATCGGCTACTGAGACCTGATATGCTTGACTGCCAAGGGTAACCCCATCGGGAGATGATATGTCTGTGTGTGTGTTCCCATATGAAGGTACTTTAACATGCACATCCCCAGTTGGAGATGTTCCCCGCGTCAATGCCTCAGCAGCGCATTCAAAACGAGCATAAAAGTTGTTCAAGTCATTTGGGAAAGAAGCAGAGCTTGTTATGACGCCGCTAGGTTTGGCCTTATAGCTGGTGACCACTTGTAGGCCTTGCCAAACACGTCTAGAGTCCCCTTCAGAACAATATCGCTCTATCTTCTCCCGATGTAGTTTTTTAGCAGATTTAATTGCATTCCTAAGCTCGTATCTCGCGATCTTGTAACGAGCATCATCCCCGGATTTAAAAGCAACTGTCCTCTCATGCAATTTCACGCGAACATTTTTGTTTACCCATGGTTTTTCATTAGGATAAACACAGAAAGTATGTGTGGGAATACAACTGTCCACACAGAATTTAACATAATCCGTAACTGCTTCAGTGTACTCATGCAAGGTAGCAGAATCACTAAAAACTGACCAGTCAGTAGAATCGAAACAATCTTGCAACATAAGCTCACCTTCAGCAGTCCAGCGCTGTACTGTCCTCACAGTGGGTTTCTCCCTTTTTATCTCTTGCTTGTACATGGGGAGCAGTAGTACAGAGGAATGATCTGATTTCCCAAAGTTCGGCCGGGGGATAGATTTATAAGCTCCCTTGATGGTTGAATAACAGTGGTCAAGAGTTTTGTTGCCTCTGGTTACACAGCTGACGTGTTGATAATATTTTGGTTAAACTGACTTCAAATTACAATGATTAAAGTCCCCGGCTACTATGGAGAGAGCTTGCGGATGCAGCCTCACACACCTGTTGACAGCGTCACAGAGCTCATCCAAAGCTGCCTTGGCGTTAGCTTGGGGAGGTATGTATACTGCAGTGAGTAAAACTGATGGAAATTCTCGTGGTGCGTAAAACGGCCAACATTTGATGGTAAGCTATTCAAGGACCGGTGAACAGGAGTTAGAGATCACTTCTGCGTCAGTGCACCACGAGTTGTTTACCAAAAAGCACACACCCCCACCTTTCGATTTACCGGTTGTGTCCTTAGCTCGGTCTGAACGTAATACAGAGAAACCATCCAAGTGTACAGCACTGTCAGGATAATCCGATGTTAGCCATGTCTCAGTAAAACAGAACACACAGCAATTTCCCAGATCTCACTGGACACTAACACGGCAGCGAAGCTCATCCATCTTATTGCTGATAAATTGCATGTTTGCCAGCAGCATGCTTGGTATTGGAGGCCGTGTAGGTCGATTCCGTAGCCTCACCAGCAGTCCCCCGCGTCTTGCTCTCTTTCGCACATATCGCCTTTGATTCCCAGAGCGCCAGTTTTCTGATCTTTTGTTAATATCCACAGGTATCATAGATGTTATAGACAGTTTTGGAACATTTTGTCTAATGTCCAATAAAGTCGGTCTATCATAAGTAATAGAGGAGGATATAGGCTGTATTATCAAACTAATAAATAAAGTTAAAACTAACACTAAGCGTAGCGTGAGAGAGACTCGTAGCGTGTCGCCATACATCGGCGCCATCTTCTGATGCTCTGTTTGAACAGTCATGAAAATAAAGAAAACTCTTTGAATGAGAAGGTGTGTCCAAACTTTTGGTCTGTCCTATATATATATATATATATTGTTCTTCACTAGTGATGGATCACGATTTTCGAATGTTCGAATAGTCAATTTAAAGGTACAATTTGTAAGATATTGGCTGTAAAATATCCAAAAAACACTAGGTTAGTGTTATATATTTGTCCAGCTGATTACTAACAATATCTTTGTTTTCAACTACTTGTAAATCATGAGAAAATTCCCATTCTAAACAGTGACACGGGGCAGTGCAGTCGCCTGTCAAGGACGTTAGTTACCCTTTGTGACTGCCTTTACTGACGTAGAAACCACATGACAACAGTGTCGTGGACAAATGCGGAAGTAGTGTCTAGCGTCCAGCAAACCACTTGCTTGCTTCAAGCAGTTCCTTATTTACTTCTTTTTGCACGTTTTATGGTGGATTGTGTTACTTATTTATGGAACATAATTACTGTTTACCGTCTTCCGCTGGTTCTGTAAACAAGGACAGCTCCCGTAAACTTGTGTTTTACTCGACAGGTGAGTTGTTTTGATTCGTATCTACGGAAAACGTATGCTATTATAACGACCAACAAGATTAGTATTATGGGGCATCACGTCTCTAGACCCACGCGAGGACGCATCTGATCCATAGTCTGATCGCATCTTTGCATTGACTTTGTATGTAATCTACTCGCGCAAATCGTTGAAATCACGTTTGGAAATTATGACATCAAGCACAACATTTATAAAACTTTATCTCATCCGTTAAATGCATGATTTATCTTTCCGTCTGATTGATGGTTGTCAGCAGTTGGGTAGAAGACAACAAATCCCATCATCCCAAACTCCTTCTTAGCGTCATCAAACCACGCAATTGTTATTGTTTTGGTAGTGTGCCCTTTCGTGGCAGGTCCTATAACCTGTACCTTTAATTATAGAATATTGATTAGGCTGTGCGATTTGTTTATTTTTTATTTTTTATTTTTTTTCAAGGATGTGAACTGTGCCCGAGCGCGTCTGACCCCCAAAGCCTGGTTCGGTTGACTAATGTGATCGCTCCATGCCATGGTTAGTTGGAAGAGATGGTCCAGAGCCCAGTTCAGTTTAATTAGGATGCAGTTCGCATGCAGCATGTGCCCATCCTTAAGGTGGAATTAATGCTCAATTCTGATTTTTTGACTATATCTGTAGATATTAACTGTCCATTTCAACTGAGCATTGTAACTTTCAGAACGGTTATGCAAATACCACTGACAAGGTGTGACCTTCTTCTTTAAGTCTCTGAGATAGACACTCTGTTTGGCATACTGTACACAGAAACTGAATCTCAAGTATTGCTGCCCAGTGATTATCACATACAGGTACAACTCAAATTAGAATGTCATGGAAAAGTTCGTTTATTTCAGTAATTCAGCTCAAATTGTGAAACTTTTGTATTAAAAAACTACTTAAATTCAGTGCAAACGGACTTAAGTCTTTGGTTCTTGTAGTTGTGATGATTTTGGCTCAACAAAAACCCACCAATCCTCTATCTCAACAAATAAGTTAATACTTAAAAACTTAAGAAGACCAATAAAAAAAATAAATACATTTTTAGTGAATTGTTGGCCTTCTGGAAAGTATGTTAATTTACTGTACATGTACTCAATACTTGTTAAGGGCTCCTTTTGCTTTAATTACTGCCTCAATTCGGCGTGGCATGGAGGTGATCAGCTTGTGGCACTGCTGAGGTGGTATGGAAGCCCAGGTTTCTTTGACAGTGGTCTTTAGCTCATCTGCATTTTTTGGTCTCTTGTTTCTCATTTTCCTCTTGACAATAGCCCATAGATTCTCTGGTGAGTATTATGGCCAGAAAAGCACACCAACACCATGGTCATTTAACCAACTTTTGGTGTTTTGGGCAGTGTGGGCAGGTGCAAAATGAAATCTCTACCTTCAAAAAGCTGGCCAGCAGAAGGAAGCATGAAGTGCTCCAAAATTTCTTGGTAAATGGATGGACTGTGTGGTTTTCAAAAAACACAATGGACCAACACCAGCAGATGACAATGCACCCCAAATCATCACAGACTGGAAACTTAACACTGGACTTCATGCAACTTGGGCTATGAGCTTCCATTTATGTTGATTACATTGTCACAGCTGGTTCCTCGGAGTAATGAGTGGTGTTGACTGGGACATGATATCCCCAAATATGTGACCATTATCTGTGGTATTTACATAATCAATTTCTCTCCCAGTCCCTTCATTTAGGTCATCACATATGAAAATATTACCTTTGGATTGAAAGTGTATGATGTATTTTTGCAGCTGGAGAAAGCACTCTTCTTGGTAGTAGGGAGAATCATGAGGCGGAATATAAACAACACAGAGTTAAGGAATAATCTGTGGCAGGATAGATTTGATTTCAAGCCAAATCAGTGTTTTTTCAGTTTTGACCATTTTAATCAGGTGTTTAGATGATCTTTGTGCAAAATAAGTATACCACCTGATGCATGACCAAAATTGTTTTTTTAGTGAGGGCACAGTTATTTTTCTGCATTCTCTTGGACAGTGCAAGGGCTTATTATTCCAACACCAGGTCTCATTAAATGTAGCAATGTCTATATATTTTATAGTTCTAATTAAGTCTTTTTCCCAAAGATCAAGAATGCAGACCCTGTAAATTTCCAAAAACGAATTCTAAATGATTTCATAGATGATATACAGTAAACCAGATATATAGAGTCAAAATAGGGCCATATATATCTGCAAAATAAAACAATGTTTTGCAAACAAAAAATATGTTTTGCAAACAAAAAATATTTTGCAAATAAAAATAGATTATTGAGAAAAAAAAATGATTTTTTGCAAGTAAAAAAAAAATAATTGCAAAAGAAAAGTTTACCACTGAGAGAAAAAATAAATTTTAGTAAAGTAAAACTTCAGCAGCATTGACTTTGCAACACATTTCCCTTTGCGCCGCTCCTTTAAATCCGCGTTTCAGTCATCCGTGCCTCTGCGGCGCAAGCTTTCCTTTGCGCTTCAGTTTTCTTTGCGCTTCGCTTTGTGTCCCTGATTTGACGTGGGGGAGGGGTCAAGAGGTTGAGGTGTGTACAAGGGACGAAGGCGCGTCCTTCTCGTTACGTCATCAGCGCGAGCCCCAGACCGAGTGAATCGATCGAAATGGCGGAGCAGAGACATGCAGGTGATGGATCACAGGCATAGGCGGAAATCGCGGGGGGGTCGGGGGGGTCCGGACCCCCCCTATCTGAGGGTTGTCCCCCCCTAAAATATAATTGAAATATGTGTATTGTAAATAATATAATTATATATAGTTAAACTAATTGTGTAAGTAGTAAAACAATACAAATGCAAACTGAGCAACAACAAAAAAAAGTTTTAAACATCATTTGGTCCACTCATTTGGCGCATTTAGATTTTCCCGCGTTCACTATGATTTAGTCGGTTTCAGTGGCGGCTCGTCGGGTGAGGCAGGGGAGGCACAGTTTCCCATAAAATTTGAGGTGAAAATGAGGAAGATTTAATGTTAATAAAATTCACTATTCATTTCAGTTCATGTCTCAGAATGCATATATTTTTGTTTGTAATTTCACAGTTGTAATACCATTACATGAAAGCTCCGCTTTTCTATCGCGAATGTGGCGAATCTGCTGATGTAATTACAACCGCTAAGTGAAAGAGAAGGGGAAGGGGAGGGGGAGGCTAGGGGAACCAATCAGCATCGAGTGTTCACTTTCAGCGCTGAGGAGTGCTGAGAAAAGTAACATAATAGAGGAGGCTAGCCTCCCTTCTGGAATATCAACCAACCATCATAGAGACATAAATTAGATGCTATTAGTTTGAAGTACAGTATATGGTTTGAACGTCTCCCGGAGCGGCTGGGCTGATAATTTACCAAGTATTTATAATGAGTAGCAATATTAAATATATTTTCTTTACGGTTTCTGACTAAAAGCTGGCAAAAAGCCATTTTAAAGGGTCATGAAACCCCCAATTTCAGCACAGGTTAGTTCTCACCATGGTTTTAAAAAATGCTAAAAAAGTGGGTGTGGTGTGCAGCGGACCGGGGGAGGGGGAAGAAAGAGGGGAGACAGATTTTGCTCCCATCGAGCTAAAAGCACAAATAAATGCACAGCCATTTGCACTCTGCATCGAAAACATATTACACATTCATTCATTTAGCAGATGCTTTTATTCAAAGCGACTCACAAATGAGACATGTATATTATTCTGTGGCGTTTATATAAGCCTTCTGACAGGTTGTGTCAGAGAGCTATAAAAACGGTTACACTCACCAAGTGAATGAATCGCGTTTGTGCGAACTCTTATTACAAAGAAAAAACAAACACTCTTCTGCAATCCATGAATGTTTCTCTGTTAATGTGTGCGATGTCATTTCACAGCCTGATGAGTCTTTCATAGCAAATGAACACATGCTGTTGTGAATAATTAAGCGAAGCGTCTTCTAATAGGATAAACACGCAATCTCATGAATAATTGAATAGACACCGACGCTCATCAATGTACTATAGTCCATTGCCACGTCAAAAATCGTGACGTCAACACAATGTAGATTTTAAATCCGGAAGATGAAAATAGAGCAAAAAAGCTTAAAATTAACCAATTTTCTCCAACAGTTAAAATTAGCGGATGCTAACATTGTCTTCTATGATGTGCAACACAAACACCTCTGCTAAAATCTTAGAATAAGTAGTCTGGGGTTTCATGACCCTTTAAAGTGGTTAAGCAAATAATAATAATGATAACAATTGGCAGGGATCCCCAGACCAATACAATTAGTTTGCCTCCTCTATTTTAAAATTCAAGAGCTGCCACTGGTCGGTTTATTTCATTTAATATAGTTAATCTAATATAACATCATACTAAGAGTGCAGTTGTTCTCTAGATATTAACATAACAATTGTGATTTAGATTTTGATTTCGTCAATTTAGTCAGCTTTTTCATTGAACCAAAGAGAAACTTTAAGAAGGATAATGGAACGGTCTCCATGCAATAGTAAGGCATTCCTCTCTGTACACATATTCTTAAGTACAATTTTGCCTGTTTTATTGGTGTCCCCTTCAAAACTTGCTCGTGAGAAATGTTATGTTTATTGTCCCCCCCAACATTTAGATGAGATTTTCGCCCCTGATCACAGGTATGTATTATTGATCGCTTTCTTCAAGTTCGCTAGATAGACCGATAACTATATGTAACTATGTTTATCAACGCGTTTGCTCAAGTTAAGTAAGTTAGAGATCAATTAATGCGGTTAATGTGGCAATTAGCTAATCGCCGACGCAACGTTAAGTGTGTCGGCGGCTGTACATTTCTCTCAATATGCACACCTTTCACGTTGTTTTATAAGTAATAAATAATAATAATTATTCTCCACGCCCTAGTTGTATTATGGACCATAAACGATGCCAAAGGTGTCTCTCAAAATGTACTGTAAATTAAAAACAAATAATACAAAACAAATGCCTTGTATGTGCAAACATAATTTGAAATAAACCTCTTTCTGATTCCGAACAAGTTTATTTATATACAGTAGGTCACATCCCTATAGACTATGTTTAAAAGCTGTGATGTTTGTTAATGCACTTATTCTAGATCAGTTGTGTGAAACTCAATTCCTCTGCATAGTTTAGCTCAAACCAGCTCCAACCCACACCTGTTTGGAGGTTTCTAGTAATCCTGAAGATCTTGATTAGCTGAATCAGATGTGTTTGATTAGGGTTTGAGCTGTGGCCCTCCAGGAACTGAGTTTAAAACCCCTGATCCAGATAATCCTATATGATGTTGTCATGACATATTTAACAGATGTCTGTACAGCTGCACAGAATTTAATAGGTCTTCTGACCCAAAGCCTTGGTCAGATTCAGTCAGCTCAGGGTCAGCAGCAGCAGCCTCCTGCTATTTCTCAGCCTCGAATAGAGCAGGATATGGCCAGGTTGCCGCATCCACATCTAATTCTTTTTTCTAATTCAATCTAACCATTGGGTATATACTCAGTACATTACAGACACTGGATTATGAGAGTAGTCCTCCGTGTGGCACACCTGTACAGCAAAACCAAGGCCCAGACGTGAAATGGTACAGTCTATTTATTACATTTTAACAACCCTGAGACATCAGAATTCTTTACTAATCTTTTTTTCCTGTTTTTATAGTCCAGATGATGTGTTGCGTTTGTTGGCAAGTAGGGTAGATGACAGCAAGGATTTCAAGATCTGTGTTTCTCGAACTGACTTCTATCAAAGAGCTATGGTGCAGTGGCAAAGACAAAAGAGAGGAACCCCGGGCAATACTTGGCGTGTAACATTTTTGGGGGAAGCAGGTGTTGACACAGGTGCCATTCGTAAGGAATTTCTTTCAGGCAAGTCAGGTTCACAATCACCTTATTAGGTTTTTATATTCATCGTAACAATTTAAAGTTTAGAAAAACAATAAACCGTTACCACATGAGTCATTATGAGATTTGGTATGTTTTAATGTGCTTATAATTGTACAATGTAGTAAATGACATTCTTTTTTTTAACATGTACATTTGTACATTTGTTTGTAGATTTGATGGGTGAGATTGAGAAACACCTCTTTGAGCATAGAGGACACCAGAGAGGGAAGAGCCCCATCTACTCCCTAAGTAATATGGAGAAGGGATTTTTTAGGTTAGTAATATTTTACATTGTAGTAACATGTCAGTTGTCATTTTTGCATACAACTAAATATTACTTTGTATTCTTTCTTTCAGGACTGCTGGAGAAGTGTTTTCTGTGAGTCTCGCTCGGGGTGGGCCTGCCCCCCGTTTCTTGAGGCCGTGGTGCTTTGATTATCTCTCATCTGGAGACTTGGATGAATCAACTCTCACTATGGGAAGTCGTGGCCTAATGGTTAGAGAGCTGGACTCCCAATCGAAGGGTTGTGAGTTCGAGTCTCGGGCCGGCAGGAATTGTAGGTGGGTGGAGTGCATGTAGTTCTCTCTCCACCTTCAATACCACGACTTAGGTGCCCTTGAGCAAGGCATTGAACCCCCAACTGCTCCCCGGGTGCCGCAGCATAAATGATGCCCACTACTCCGGGTGTGTGCTCACAGTGTGTGTGTGTGTGTGTGCTCACAGTGTGTGTGTGTGTGTGTGTGTGTGTGTTCACAGTGTGTGTGTGTGTGTTATCACTGCTCTGTGTGTGTACACTTTGGATGGGTTAAATGCAGAGCACGAATTCTGAGTATGGGTCACCATACTTGGCTGAATGTCACTTCACTAAAGATGATGTGGATGATGCTGAACTTTATAATTTGATTAAAAAGGTAGTAATTTTTTTCCAAATAAAATCTGATTTCATAAAACCTTTATTTCTACGCAAGCACACCATTTGCCACAGTTTACATTTTTATGTGTTTTCAGGTGGAGGAAGAAGAAACCGATCTCTCTGCATGGAATGATCAAATAATTAACTGTGGTTTTACTGGGGCCGTTAAACCTGAGAATAAAGAGGCCATAATAAGGTCGGAAAAAGTCTTATAACTTCTTTACATTTGAAACCTTGCAAACGGTTTTAATTTTGCTGCCTACCAGATATACTGATTAGCCACAACACTGTCTATATTATGCAACAATTTTCTGGTTCTTTTTCCAGATCAATTGTGCTTCATTCAACTCTACGTTTGGTCCCTTTGTTGAAGCAAATCCGAAAAGGTCTTGAAGTCTACAATTTTGTGGACATCCTGGAAAACCATTCAGGACTTTGCCACCAGTTCTTTGTCCCTGATGTGGTGGATGATTATGATAAGGTATCAATAACTGGAAAAAAAAAATATGCCTATATCTTGTATTTCATTTTAGGAATATTATATATAGGTAAATTATTATTTGCCAAGTTAAAAAATAATTGTCAAACACTTGTTCCTTACAAAAAATAACAGTAGAAAATGGATTGCTCTTAATACCTCAGTAATGGTTTCCTATCTTATTGGTTGAAAGTGTTAAGATTATCACAAATAAACAAAATATTTTGATGCACGCCATTCATATTAAATTGTATATTCACCCGTTAGACGCAGTTAAGACAATTTGATATTCCACTTAATACACAATAAAACAATATACAATAAGATTCGTTTACAACGTACCTCCTGGTGTTCTTCTAAAATGAGTGAGCCACAAATCCGTGAGTACATTTTACAAACCCGTGGGAACGGATTGCGAAAGCGTGGGCACGGTTTATGAATTAGTGGGTACAGATTTCAGAAACTGCAGGCACTGTTTACAAATCTGAGAGCGCGGGTTAGAAACTCGTGGGTACGGTTTATTAATCCGTGGGCACGATTTGTTAAACCGAGGGAACAGTTTGAGAATTCGTGAGTAGGCCTACGGTTTATAAACTGTGCGCACGGTTTGCAAAACCGTCGCCACGGATAGTTTTTTTTTTTTACTCACACAGGTGACTTCCCGGGCTCCGTAATACGTATAACAAAAGCAAAGAAGAAAAAGTGTCTAACTGACACTGAACCGAACTTCATAAATAAATAAATAACGATGTTTTCGCGTTATTTCAGCACCGTGGACAGCTCATCAGGCGGCGGGCGTAACGTTAGATTTCACCTGAACCCTTTTTAGAAATCCACCCTTCTGTGTTTGAGTGCTGAGAATGCCCTGATAAGTTCATCTTTGTCCAGCGATTTTGTGACCTCGTGCTCAATTGAAATCTGAGCGAGAGCTGACAGCCACTCCTGGAGCATTGTTGACCTCAGGTGTGTTTTTATTAGCTTCAAGCGAGAGAAACTCCTCTCTCCGCTCGCTACGGTCACAGGCACTGTCATCATGAGTCGGAGAGCAATGCTGAGGTTTGGATACAATTCAACTAAATTGTTTCTGTAAATGTAGCTCATAATCTGCAGGCCAGTGGTTTCTTTTGCAGGCACGGCAGTAACAGCAGCCGAGATCTCGCGCACAAGGTCCTCAGCGTCCACATCGCCGAGGGTTTTTTCTATATTTGCGCAGCTTTCTTTGAGGGTGTAACTTTCCACGGCCCTTTTCATTTCCTCTCTACTATAAATGAAACCAAACAGACCATGAAATGTCTCCATCAACTTGAAGCGCTCACTAGTGCCTGTAATGGCAGAGTCCACTAGTGGGAGGAAAACATCTCTCCTGAACTTTTCCTCGGGTGTCACTGTCAAGGAAGGATCCGGATTTTGGGACTCGTACGGAAACTGGCGTTTGGGTTTTCGGCCTCGTGTAGTGGGGAAGACCATTGGCATCTCCATCTCTTCCGCGATGTCTCTAGCATCTGTCAGGGCGGATGAAAGGCCGTTCTCTCTGTATTCCTTTAGGAATTTAAGAACATATCCCACCTCGTGCTGTAGCACATCAATCCCAACTTGTGGGCTCTGGAGCAGCTTGCTGACACGATTAACCTCATGTAGAATGTTGTACCAGATGATGACAGTAAGCAGGAATTTCCAGCTCGTTATCTCCTGTTCAAGACCTCTGGCAGCAGACGCAGTCTCACTGTCACCTGATAATAACAATAATGTTGTTTTCTTAAATTTCAACAATTTAGAATGACGCTTCACAATGCCATGCGCCGCTGGCATTGTACTGAAACAGCTCAATATAATCCTGACACCGGGTGTTTTAAGTTTTTGAATGGTTAAAAACACCCTAATAGCCTAATACACTAAAATCATAGACTGTCTATCACAAAAAAACAAAAAAAAAATATAACACAACACACACTCGACTCGTACATACCTTTTTTTGTTGCATGATCGACCAGTGAGAGAAGAGCTTCGCCGACAGCAGGAAGCTGATACTTTCACACTTTCCACGCGGCATTCCCATCGCGTGTTGGATAAGGCCTTTAGGGTCATCTGTGGCACGTTTGTCTTTAAAATCTCCCATCTCTGTGTGGAGGAGCTGAAAATGGTGTACAGACGTTGCAGCACCCCAAAGAAGCTCACAGACTCCACTGTTGACTTCGCAGCATCTACAATGACGAGGTTTAGACTGTGGCTGGCGCATGGCATGAACAGTGCTTTTTTGTTGATATCAAGCACCCTTTTCTGCACACCGCTATTTTTTCCCCGCATGTTGCTACCGTTATCATACGCCTGTCCCCTGCATTTTTCGATATCCAGGCCTAACTTCTCCAAATGCTTCAAGAAGACATCTGTTAGCCCTGTGCCTGATGTGTCTAGCACTGGTAGGAAACCGACAAAATGCTCTCCAACAGTAGCCCCGGCACCGATTTGGCACTTGACAAAGCACAGTAACACAGAGAGCTGCTCTATGTGTGCAGCGTCCGGGGTGCAGTCCATTATCACAGAGTAGTAATGGGACTGTTTTACTCTTTGTATTATTGCTTCCACTGTCTTGTCTCCAATAAGAGTGATCAGCTCATTTTGTATCGTTTTCCCCAGATAATGGTCAGCAATCTCTTTTGTCTCCGCTCGTCTGACATGCTCGCTCATCACTGGGTCAAACTCTGCAAGCAGCTCCACCACACCTAGAAAGTTTCCATTGTTTGCTTCATGTAGGTT
Source organism: Carassius carassius (assembly GCF_963082965.1). Classification (NCBI taxonomy): domain Eukaryota; kingdom Metazoa; phylum Chordata; class Actinopteri; order Cypriniformes; family Cyprinidae; genus Carassius; species Carassius carassius. The sequence continues at coordinate 10,610,112 of NC_081755.1, read as the reverse complement.
GGAATTATGGCCACGGAATGCAAGGTTTCGTTCTGCAAGGTGACAGACTATGGCAATTAACATTTTCATTGTCGTTCCAATGTCTTTTTTTCAACATTTGCATTTCTTGATAGGTATTGTCGATGGTACTGTGCGTTTTTACGCGCTTCTCCAACTCGCGCCAGCTGTCCATATTGGCACGGTGTGTGTTAGATTTTTCATGATCCTGGAGTGTAAGAGTGAGTCGTTCCCACATTCTGAAACCTCTGTGAGTGAGACTACTCGTCCGCTTGCCAAGTAAGGTACAGCAGAAACAGAAGACTGAATCGGATGATTTTGAGTACACTAACCATGACCTGCGTATCTTTTCTCCATTTTTCATCGTCATGAAATATCTGTCCTTGGTAAAACGGCGGTGTGATTGGCTTTGTGGGAAGTTAAACTCCTCTATCTGAACGGGACCGCTCCTAACAATATCAATTCGTTGATCATCGCCAATATGCTCTGGCCAGCACCACGGGTCTGTCTCTGTAAACGGGGCTTTCTCCCTGGCATCTCCCTCACCTGTCTCGGCGGTAGAAACTTCATCGTCATGTTCTTGTTCTAACAATGTTTGGTCATCATTATTGCTAGCACTATGAGCTGAAGACGGATCATTTTTATTTTGGCTAGCATCCTGTGACGGGGATTCGGCCGCTGCTGTCGCCGGTAGGGATAACGTTACAGATGCTGGACCAAAGAAAGAGGTCACTTTTGGTAGACTGAATAAAGCTTTTTTTTTGTTGTCTGATATCTTTCTTTTTTCAGCACCACTGGCATATGTACGTTTCATTTCCTATTCAAATTATTTCCCATAGACTGTAAAAAATAGGTAGGCTATATAAACACATAAAATACCGGTATTTGTTTACTTCAGATCACCGTTCGCTGGGGCGGTAAACGTAGCCATGGTAACTGCGGCGCGACTCGAGTTCGACCAATCAGAGACGTCAGTGTTTTACTTAGAATTATGGGTAGTGTAGTATTTCTCCAGAAGATCGCAAATAACAAGGTTGATTTTTATACTTTGTGGCTTTTATAGGAGCAGAAACTTTTGTTTCACAACCTCGTAGCTCGTGGTGAATATAACTTGGATGGTTTAGGGGTCTCCAACCTTTTTTCATTTGAGAGCTACTTTTTAAAAATGAAAGTGGCCGAGAGCTACTCATGCAATAATTAAATCTCTTAAATAATGTCTCATAACTCTCATATTAACAACTATGCTAACTGTTTTAGACCTAAAAGAGTTATTGTAGGCCTATATATGTCCCCCTTAATTGACATAGGCTATATATATCAAAATATTGTACTGTAAAAACACATAATTATTGTTGATTTTATAGTGCATCATAACTAGATAAAATTGTATGAAAATGTAATTTCATGATTATAGTGACCAAAATGAGCATGGTTATCACATAATCCTGTTCAAAAAGTACTAATACTACACAATAAAATCAATTCACCAAGTTTTATGTAGAAAACCAAATAACAAATAAACTTACCATCAATATGCACTTTTTGTTTACATGAACATTAAAATAGTAACATTAAAAATGATGGCCAAATTTGAAAGGAGTGTCTTGCAACATGTTATCTAACATGTACACGTTCAAATAAAGTTTTGACAAAAACGTTTTTATAAAAAGATAAACCTCGCATATTTCAGCCTTTAAATCATTTTTATAGAAAGAATGATTCAAAAAAAGACAAAATACTGACATTTACAATGCACATTATTAGCTTATCTTTTATTATTAATAGTAAAATTCAGTTCCCGTGGTGTCTGTCGTTGCTATGCACCATGCGCTCTCCACAACGACAGAGAAGTTTTAATAGCTAATGGATTTCCACCGCCGAAAAACGCTTTGCTGTAGCTCTGCTAGAAGATTTATTTAGAAAAAACACCCGTAGTTTGGGTGCACCCCCATCCTTCATGTTGACTTGTTGCGCCTGGAAAAAAATGAGCGCGTCGCTTCAATTATTTGAAATAATGAACTTGAGCGTGCAAAAGGCGCGATATTGAACGGCCCTCGAGCTACCTCCAATCAGGTCACGAGCTACTCTCTCTTCTTTAGGGGTCTTGATGTTACTGACTGCAGGATAAAGAAAGGGTTCCAGTTGTCAGTGATGCTGGGGTGTCAGTAGTCAGCCTAGGTTTAAGGGGTCGGCTGTGGGTCCCTCTCAGCTGTGCGGCGCCTTTTTCCGCCTTCACAGTCAGATGCTCCTTTCAGGTAACTCGTAACGTTAACCTGGACGGCTTCATCAGTGGCATCCTGGGTTGCCGGGTTCTTCCGGATGGCTCCTGTAGAAAATACAGATCTGTCATTCCATTTGAATGGCATAATGCCATACACATCTACTAAACATTTTTTTTTTTTACATCCAACTTACTTTGAACAATGGTCTTAAGGAACATGTCTCTAAAACATGCTTTATCCCCAACTCCAGTCCAGGTTGTATTGATGGAAAGGTGATTAGAGAAGATACTTTGAAGCATCCGCCAGACGGTTGTCTTTAGGTCCCTCCCACATTTGATTGCCAAAAACCGAAGCTGAAAATCCAAAAAAAGTGTTACAAATTACATTTCTCTGAAGCTTATCATACATACATATAAAATGTGACCGGGTGTGGATTCAGACTGTAGAATATGCAGTGTACAATCTTAATTCTACTTTTTAGATTACCCTATGGAGTTATAAACGAAATCAGCACACTTACAAATCGTTCCTGGAGCTCTTTATCCTGCCTCAAACTGTTGTCAAGCAACGCCAAATCTTCCTGGGTGTCTAGGGGGAGTAACAGATCCCCTGGCAGGCAAAGACACATTGGCACTGAAATGTTGCAGCATAGTGTCCATTTTGTTGTCCATGCTACGCACAACATCGCCAAACTCTCCAAGATGTCGCAGCATTAAGGTGAGCCGCTGTCATCCGAAGCTACAAAATGAAAGGCATATGGTAATTTTGTACATACATCACGTACTCTTTCCTAAGTTTGACTTTTTTGTGCATGTTCTTACCTTCGGGTGCAGTGCTTTCCCTCAGAGCTCGGTTCTCCTCCCTCAGAGCTTGGTTCTCCTCCCTAAGGGCTTGGTTCTCATCCATCACGGCTTGTTTTTCATTCTGGAGTCTCTGGAAATCTACATTAAAAAAAAGAAAAAAGAAAAAAACACCTAAAGGCACTTTTTTCAATACTTTTAAAACAGTATTTTTAAAAAGACATAGGCCTAAAATATACCTTCATAGCTGAAAACTTCATGCTGTACACGAGATGCCAGGGGAGTCCAAGGGCCAATTACAGAGCGATGACTTTCTCACACTTGCGGAACCACTGCAAATGGCTGATCCTCCTCATCAATAAACTGAACAATGGCAAACAGCATCTAAAATAGAAGAAAAACGTGCATAAAGAAAAAATTTATTAATTTCCAGGCAAAATAAATTAGATTCTCACCCCTTCAAAAAAGCAGTCATTTTTACAAGTGGATCAACGGAAAACCAGCCTTTCCATCCGGGCAAGGAAGAAGATAATATTTCTTCTGCACATTTGCTATATGGATAGGCCAGATAAATGAAAAAATGCTTAGCTTGGAAGATTCTACAGGGTAACTGAAGAAAACGACCATGTTCCGGAACCTCTTGTAGATGAGCAAAGTGTTGTCCATTTCATCAACGACGACATTCTGTATAACAACTATGTCTTTATTTTCCAGGAAGTTTTCAAATGGGAAGCATCCCATGCAAGATGTTATCAAGGACACCATACTTTTTGGCATCTTGGCTGAGGTGCACCAATCCATGCATGTTGTATGTCACATGTTCTTTTCCATAAAGCTTGCTGCAGTGATCCACAAAGAGAACCAATATTCTGTGTGCATAGTCTGCAAGGTCAGCACACAGGGACACATTCAGTAGAATGGTGATGCCAACTGAAAGCAGCATGAAGTTGTTGTACACTTGAGTTGGTACAAGGCCTTTTAAGCTGACTGGTCCAGTGTACAAGAGGAACTGCCTGAATTCTGTAGCTTTCCAACGCTCAACATCTTCCATGGATTGTTGCTTCCTGTTGAACTCGCACAGAACATGAGGTGTGAAGGTTAGCCTAACCCTAACTAACAATGCATTTACCTTTAAAGCCAAAACGATTGTCCAACAGTAGGTCTCTTGTGTGAAGTTAACCAGTTATGCTCCGGTCAAGGTATCTGCAAGAAAATGTGAACCACATTGTTAACGTTAGGAATATACAGTAGCTATGCTGTAAAAAAAAAAAAAAAAAAAAAAAAGATCAGCCAAACGTGGAACAGTGAAATTGTTAAAAAATAAAATGTACTCATTCAGTGTAGTGATTCAAGTGAATAGCACTGTCCTCAAACATAAAAAGTACAGCACTTCAGATAAATATAACTCATCATAATCCCCTTAAATCCTAGAAGTACAGTAGCAACACAACACGTGCTAGCTAACACTTGCTAGTCACTGAACTGAACTAGCAGCATTCTCTTGGTCGGCGTTACGTCACAAATCATGTGACCTGCATAGCAACAAGCCGCCGCCGTGTTTGAAGGGTAAAACAAACCGAAGGCAATCAAGGCAAAGCCCGAGGAAAATCAAAAAGGTATCTATTCACATAAGTTTTGTTGTGGATTATGTCAGTTATGGATACTAACGGACTACTTTGTATTAATGATGAATGATATCTGTGTATGCGAATGTATGTCGGTGGTGAGAAGTGAAGTGAATGTAATAAAACACTCATGTAAAGCGCTTTGTGACTAACGTTAGCTAAAGTTACATGTATGTGAAAGGCGCTAGCAGCTATACAAATACAGATCTTCTTTCTTCTATTAAAGAATGTCTTATCAATATATAGAAAGTCTACTTGCGCCTGCATTGACCAGGTACCACAGAAAGCTGTCGCTTGTAGGTTTAACGTTACAATCTTGTCCCTATCGACATCCAGCTGAGTCCTGGGAGAACAACCCAAAGGCATGGCCCAGGCTCGAGTATCCAGACATATACAATTACCTCATCAAATCCCCTGGTATGAACACCATGTGTACATACCATGTGTCCTACACTTGCAGTCATGTTTAAATACCCATCAAGCATCGATTACATTAACTGTTCATTTAGGAAAAAAAAAGATGTTTATTCAAAGCACTGTGTTACACAATGGCTGTAATGAGCTCAGTCTGTCAGTGGCACAGCTGGAGCCATTTCTCTCTCCTTTCTGGCTCAGTTGCCTTGCTAGGTATCATATAAAATGAGAGGTCACTCCTCTTTACGCTGTTGTTTGTGCAACTAACAACACAACAGTTTTTAGGCATGATTCTCGGCAGTTTTCTCGACAGCTCTGCGCTCGTTTGTCTTCTGCTTCGTGTTGCTTAATGGCGAGCGCTTGTTTGTTTTACCCTTCGCCGCAGTTGCTATGCGCGTGCAGTGCATTATGGGAGTAAAAGTCCCGGATGTCCGACCTCGAGAATACTTTGATCTGACAAACAAAATAATTTAAACAACCTATATCATTCTGCTTTGTTAGAAAACACCAAATAATTTAAGTTATACTTAAGTCTTTCTAGATGTAAAGCTTTGGATACCTACTGTAGCTAGTTACATTTCTACATGTAACGTAACTAGCAACATTGCTTAACCTCAGTGTTTAAGTTACTGTAACAAAAGGCAAAACAGCATGTGTTAGCTAACAATTGCTAGCCACTCTAGCTACTGGACTAGCAGCTACTTGTTCAGACAAACAAAATCATTTAAACAACCTATATACAACGTTAGTTTTGTAAGAAAACACTAGATGTAAAGCTTTGGCTACGTACTGAAGCTAGACACATTTCAACATGCTTGAACAGTGTAAAAAAGGCGAAACAGCATGTGTTAGCTAACACTCTGAACTAGACTAGCAGCGTGCGTGTCGGAACAAACAAATGAAAACAACCTAACGTTACTGGTATCATCATTTGGTATAGTTAGAAAACAACACAAGTTATACTGATCAGTCTTGTTGTAGATTTTGCTACCTACTGCTGGAACCACATAACCACATGGGCGGCGGCATAATTGCCCATACAAGTAACTGTTTACGTAGTTAATTCGACTGACTTAACTTAAAACACATACGTATACACATAGATTTTACAAAGATAAACTAAAAACAATGTAAACATAATATTGCGTTAAGGAAACATGTACTTAAAAGATGGTAGTCCACAGAAACTCACGATTGAGCAGCGAACTGATGCGAATGTGTGCTCTAGTTATGTTGTTTGGGGAGGGGCCAGGAGCTCAGTGGCTCCAGTGCGTCATCGAGCCACCGTTTTATCTCCGCCCAAAAAAAAACATTTATAATGTGTTTAGATTTTTTTTTTAAGACACTGTCTTAAACATTTGTACAGGTCGCAATTGCAAATTAATCCCTTATACATGTAAAAAGTCAAAAAATATAAAATAATCGAGGTTGGAAAAAAATGAAAGACATAAAACGACATTTCCTGGAATGGCAGAAAGACGAAATATTTCTAAATATTTCATAAATCTGCCAGTGCAGCTGTGAAACCAGAGGAGATTTTAGATTTTAGTTTATCCTTCTGATCAGGTCAAAACAGAGATTTTCCTGTTTATGATAGGCTATTACCATGGTTGAAAATGAATAAAAAATTATAAAGTATAGACCTACCCAAGATTTTGGCCATGTTGCAGATGTCTTTCACTGTTCACTGATTTAGCCAGGCATTAGTGAAAAGTCTAACTTCGTCAATTTATTCAGCTAAATTGTTCATACCATGAATTAAATATCTATTTTAAAACCTAATGAGAATCAGAAAGATATTTATTGCCAAGTAAGTTTTACAAAAGGATTTATTTTTGGTTTATGTATGTCTCAATTGTGCATAAATCAAAGAAATGTAAACAATTTTCACCTAAGTGCATAAAATAATTTTACATATAGCCTATTAGGCTACTCTATCGCTTCAGAGTTTCAGAGTAATTTAAATGTCATTTCCTAAACCTTACCTTATCATGGAATCAAGAGTCAAGAATAAACCCTAATGGCTTTAAAAAAAAAAAAAAAAACTAATATGGGATTTAATTCACATATAGGCTATTATGATTTTATAATCGCTTCAAATGTGAAAAGTAGTAAAAAAAAATGCTGTCAGTTCCACTTCCATTCTAACTCCCAACATGCTAAAAACATAGGCATGGCTGCTGGTCGATTTTAGTAGAAATGTATTTCAAAGCGGCTTGCCGCCAGCCGGCCGCGGTCCATTAGACGGAGGCAACCGCCAAAGAAAATGAAGCAGTCGGCATCTCGCAAGAAATGGGAGTGACGTATTCGGCGGCAAACGTTTCATCCCCGCCAGCAGGACGCACCTATAGCCGACAGCTTAGGGCCGGCGGCAAAAAGAAGCCGTGCGGATATTTTTTGCTATCTGGGAAAGTGTGTGTATGTATTACCCTTCTACATTATTTGACAAGTTTGGAGCAGATGATGTTGAGCAGGTGTCTTATCTGGTTGAATTCTGCGGCTGCAGGGTTTTGTGGTTGTTTGGCTGCTGCGGCGTAGCTCTATGATGGTGCTCCAGGGTCGACTCCTGTCTGCTTGTTGTAGGAGCGTGGACTTTTCTTTGTGGCTGGGAGCTGCTCTTCCTGTGTAGATTTCTGCTGTTTCCTATTTTATCTAATGCTTTGCCATTGCTAGTGTAATTTGCTAGTGATTGCTCATTGTCAGTGGGGGTCTCTAGACAGGTCAAGTGTTCAGTATGAGATCCTTTGGAAGTTGTTAAATGAAGAAATTCTTTTATCATATTATCTTTAAGTTAATTTTTCTTTCAAAGTTCTGATTTCAACACAGACAGTTCTTTCTGCATTTCTATTGTATCAAATTTCTGTTATTTGTCCTGTGAATGTCTCTCTACGGGGTATGCTAGGGCCTTTCGTTCCTTTCACAGAAGGTCCGGCTACTTGGCCCACAGTAGCTGACATACTTAAAAATCCCATAGAGAATTTTGTTGTCGAATGTGCCCCCCCCCCAATTTAAATTGATTTGAGCTCAATATGGAGATTCCTCCAGGAGCGATCACTCATCCACATTGAGGCTACAGTCCAGCGGCTTGTTCTCCCAGTACACCGACAACATAAATTCTCGCTAACACCTCGAGGGATCAGAGAGAGCGATAGAAAACGATACTTAAATGGCCGCGGGAGCAACTTGCCCCTTCCCTGTAGACAACACTGGCATCCTCAATTTCGTCGTGCTTGGATCCAACAGCTGCATTCACCAATACATTCCTGTTCACTGCAACAACGTAATCAATTTTTCATGGACACACCTCAATCACAAAAGAAATAGGTAAACATCACTTGACTGGCCTGGGGAGCGAGTAACTTGACCCTCCCCAAAGACAACACTGGTGTCCTAGATTTCCTTGAGCTCTGATCCAAAAGCCACATTCATCAGTTCATTCCTGTTTGCTATAACGACAATGAATCAATTCTTCACAGACACACTCTTAAATCCAGAGATATAGGAAAACAGCACTTAACTGCCTGGGGGAGCGAGTAACTCCCCTCTCCCCAAAGACAACACTGGTGTCCTCAATTTCCTTGAGCTCAGATCCAGCCTGCGTTTGTCACGTGAAGCACTCGTCTCTCTATCTTATGCAGAACCTCTTTTCTTTTCTTCCAACTTTCCCACCAATATCTAGACTTGTTCCACCTCCTTCGCCACTCATGCTGTACCATTGATTATTTGTCTGTCCTACTCAAGGCTGTGTCCGCTTTTCACCCACACGGCACCTCTTTATCTGTGCACGTAATTTTCATTTTGATACTACGCACCTCTACCTAAAAATCAGAAAAGTCAAAGTCACCTTTATTTATATAGTGCTTTAAACAAAATACATTGCGTCAAAGCAACTGAACAACATTCATTAGGAAAACAGTGTCAATAATGCATAATGATAGTTAAAGGCAGTTCATCATTGAATTCAGTTATGTCATCTCTGTTCAGTTAAATAGTGTCTGTGCATTTATTTGCAATCAAGTCAACGATATCACTGTAGATGAAGTGACCCCAACTAAGCAAGCCAGAGGCGACAGCGGCAAGGAACCGAAACTCCATCGGTGACAGAATGGAGAAAAAAACCTTGGGAGAAACCAGGCTCAGTTGGGGGGCCAGTTCTCCTCTGACCAGACGAAACCAGTAGTTCAATTACAGGCTGCAGCAAAGTCAGATTGTGCAGAAGAATCATCTGTTTCTTGCGGTCTTGTCCTGGTGCTCCTCTGAGACAAGGTCTTTACAGGGATCTGTATCTGGGGCTGTAGTTGTCCTGGTCTCCGCTATCTTTCAGGGATGTAGAGGTCCTTTCTAGGTGCTGATCCACCATCTGGTCTGGATACGTACAGACGTCAGATTTGCCTCACCATTGTGCCACATTTGACGGCTGCAGTCGGGGACTATGAAAGAAAAACACTGTAGGCTAGTTAAAATATTTAATATTCACAGATGAAAGTTTAGTCCTTATGAAGATATGTGCATTTCTTAGAATGAATTCAAACAGGATAAATGTCAAGCTTATGAGCCTGTGCTTATATATTCTCTACACCATATTTAAGAATTGACGAATTTAAATAGTGTGCAGTATTATTTATATAATATGAATTATGTGTTATATTATTAAAAAGAAATTGCAGCCGCATTTAAATGCAGGTGTGTATAATATACCGTAAAAAATCATTGCTAGATTTGCTCGGCACACGCAGATTTTATTCTTATTTGTCTACATATTTTGTCTTCATTACAAATGTTCCTGTTTGGTTTTATTTTGAATAATTGCATGTAAAAAAATTAAAAAAACATTTTTACTTTGTAATGCATATGCAAAATGTGACTTCTTATTCATTTTCAAGTGTTTGTGAGAAAATTAATAATGCGCATGCATGGCAGGCAGTCGCCCTCTCGGTCACGTGATTTTTTTCCTGATAATGAAATAACTGAAAATTGGGGTGTCTCACATACATGAGAAACATGTCTACAGAAAGCTTCTTTTAAACAAATCAGTTCAAAACGAAAGCATTATGTATTTATCTGTGAAGGGTGCATTTCTCTTTAAAGGCGCGTCCATGTGGAGAGAGTCAGCACTGTGAATTTCGTCTTGCAACCGACAATAAAACATTTGTTTATTAAAAAACAATAAAAATGTCTCCTTTTTCAAAATTTTATAGATTTGTATGATGGAAAAATGAATTACAAATATCACAATTATTCTTTAGGTGATCCGACTCATGTATGATGTAAGGAAATGTATGTACACAAATAAGACCAGTTGTGACCTCATCAGGTCAAATGATCAGGAAGTTTATTAAATTTTTATGATGGAAAAATTCATTACAAATACAACAATTATTCTTTTGGTGATTTAGCTTGTGTATGATGTAAAGTAGTGGTCTCCAACCACGTTCGTGGAGGCCCGCAAACACTGCATGTTTTCCATGTCACCTTAATCTAGGTCAGGTTTGGGATGTCTCTAATCAGCTGGTTCCTCTCGCTGTGACTGATGTTCACCGACAGCAGCGGATTTTGTCCGGTACTGATCGCAGAGCGTATTCATTCTTAAAATCCAGAGTCTGAGCTCTGTGAAAATCAGATTTCGTTAAATCCCAAACAATTAAAGCAAAATGGCAGGAAAATCCAGTCCCTGTCGTTTTTTTCCTCATAGAACTGCTGTGCTTCCCCAAAGAGATTTATTTATTATTATTAATCAAAACAACATTTTTCAAACACTGCCTGAAAAAGGACACATCAAAAGGTGAGCTTTCAGTTATTTTTATACTATAGAAGCTGCTAAAGGCAACACAGACTACATTTGCCGTCCATTCCTAGATAGTAAATTTTTATGGCCCTCAAACTTGCCTAGGTTCTGGCCCAATTCTGGCTGGAAACAATACTGAAAACAAACACAAACAATTTCCTCTGGCCCAGATTGCGGCCCACAGCCTGTAAAATTACTCTTATTTATTGACTTGGCCCAGATCTGGCCCAAATACTGTAGAGTGACATATTATTTTATGTGGCCCAAGTCTGGCCCAGACACTTTAAGCCAGATCTGGCTGAGACTTTCTTGGTCCCCGGGCCAAATGTGGCCCAGAAACTGCTAAATCTAATTCAGCAGTAAAACACAAATACAACCATTTGAAAAAAATAAATAAAAGGCTTTAATTATAAAATTACCAAATACTATTAATATGTGTTAACAATGAACAAATGCACTACAATATAAACATTAACACACTTTTTAAAACATAAAATAAGTAAATTATATTTACAGTATATTATTTAAAACAACAACAACATTATTAAATTAAATTTATGCATTTAGCAGACGCTTTTATCCAAAGAGACTTACAGTGCATTCAGGCTATCAATTTTTACCTAACATGTGTTCCCGGGGAATCGAACCTCCAACCTTCGCAATGCTCTACCAATTGAGCTACAGGAACACTATTTATTTCTTTACATTGTTATGTAGCAAAGAGGGATGTCATAATTCAGGTCAGTTCAGTTCTTATCCAGTGGTGTCACTGCAGTCAAGTCAATAATATTGCTGAATATTAGGTGTCTTTAACTAAGCAAGACAAAAGGCAACAGTAGCAAAGAACCCAAACCATATCAAAACCAGGCTCAGTCAGGAAACCCCTTCTTTTCCGGCCAAACAATTGAACATGGTGTGATGATTCCAGGCTGCATCACAAAACAGATTTTGGATTGATATCATCCAGAATATTTAATTTAACTTCTTCTGCTTAAAGGAACATGATGCCAGCAGGTGAAGCTGGTAAAAAGGGTCTGTGCCGAGGGCTTGTACGGTTCTCGTGAAGGATATTTGCTTCGTATCTGTGCTGGGGCCATCAATGAGATCTTCACAGGGGATCTGTCATCTAGTTGACATGGTCTCCACTGACATCCAGGGTTCTGTTGTGGTCGTTCTTGGGTGCAGGTCCACCATCTGGTCTGGATACAGACTGGATCAGCTGATTACTGTAACCTAGGGATAAGGGGGAGACAGTATGTAAGTGACTTATATAAGCATTGATATAATTTTTCTTAAAAATTAAAAGTGTGTTAGATATCATGGGAAGTGTTGCCAGTTCTGTTTACCCTGATTGTTGCAGCATAAAAATCCCTTTAAAGGCGTCATATGATGTATGATGTAGCTATTGATCTGCAGAGTTACAAAGCTCAAAGTCTCCCACAAAAAGATTTATTCTATCTAAAAGAGAAAGCTGATCTAGACTGGGCTAAAACGCCTCATTCAAACACACCCCCACATGTCTAAGTCAAGATGTGGAAATATTTGCGTAATGACCCCCAAATGTTCATGCAAAGAAAAAAGGTGTGGTTTCAGGAAGAAGTCATGTCAAGGAGATGCTGTGTGTTTTTGTGTGAAAGCAAAAGCACTCTATTTGGCCTTCCGGGAAATCTATGCAATGATGAATCATTGGTTAAGATTTATTTACAACAGAACAGCACAATCTAGATATTCAAAATAATTTGTGTGATGCATATTATGAACAACAGTTTTGTGTACCTAGGAGAGTAGCCTACAAGTCTGGCTGTGCAAAGGCGATTTAAAAAAAAAATGGATCAATCCCGACTTTGCTATGACAATCTGGTGTTTATTCTGAATCAGCTACTGTAAGAATATGTTCTTATAAATTTAAGTATTTGCTATTGACAGTTCAAATACTATTAGTCTGCGGTGTGAGGCCATATAAAGTTTGTGGGTTTGAGTCAAAACAGATTTGTGACTTCTGGCCTTTCGTTTATCATTGAATTGCACGATTATGCCCTCGGGCAACAGAAAGTTGTGAAAAATCTAATACAGGAGATCCTGTGTTCAAATCCCCGCGGTGCCTTTAGCATCTCTTGTGTGCCTCAAGCATGTGCTTTTCTGAGATCGGAATGCAAACAGGAATAGCAAAGGCAGCAGGCGATTCCATTTCCAAACCAGATCCTGATAATGCTGACGCTCTTTTGAACAGTTCAACAGTTGCTGACAGGCTCTGTGGCATAATAGATAGCAAACTGGACTTCTAGACTGCCAGATGAGGCCATTCAAAGGTTAACTAATGGCACTTGGCCAACAAACCCAGAGGCTAGCTGGCCTCCCGAATCAGTTGTCAAAAAAACCATTTTAGGCTGTGCAGAGCCTGGCCGTTGGCCTCTTATCTTGATGCTTTTATCCTCTAAGTGCCGCTCCCTGGGAGAGTGTGTGCAGGTTGGTGCCGTGGCTTAGTTGGTTAAAGCTTCTGTTGTAAATAGGACATACTGAATTCGGTCCCACTTTATATTAAGTGGCATTAACTACTATGTACTTACATCAAAAAATGAAAACATGTACTTATTGTGTTCATATTGTATTGTTAATTGGTTTTGCTGCTATTGAGGTGGGAAACAGGTAAGGTTAGGGACAGATTTGGTGGTATGAGTAAGTATAAGGGTGTGTTAAGGTGTGAGGGATGGGTCAACCATGTAATTATACATGTAATTACAGAAATTAATTACAGATGTAATTACGTGCAGATATTTTTCAAATATAAGTACAATGTAAAAACATGCATGTACACAATAAGTGATTTGTACCAAATTAATAATCAAAATTTAAGTACATAGTAGTTAAGGCCACTTAATATATAGTGGGTCCCTGAATTCAAATCCCAGCACTGTCTTTACTGGTAATCAAACACCACCTTGGGCTGTGTGGTTTTGCTTTGCGAATCAGGCGGTACAGAGAAGCATCAGAGCAGCATGCGATTTTATTTGCCAACCACCCCCAGCTGCTGCCGCAGAATTCTGACCCAAGTCAGCAATGCAGCAGGTCACCGTGGCTTAGCTGGTAAAAGCGCTTGCCTTGTAAACAGGAGATCCTGGGTTCAATTCCCAGCGGTGCCTTTTAAGAGGTGGCTCTGCTCTGTGGGCTTTTTCTTGGAAAGGAAGCCCTTACAGATCCTCCACTTTTCTAACCACATACCAATTGCAAAGAGACCCACATATCTTGTCCTTCCCGCTCCCCAAATGCCTGAACTCAATTCAACGGACTGGCACAAGCCAGGAAAAGAAAGTTCCACACATGGCTCTGTGGCGCAATGGTTGTGGGTTCGAGTCCCACCAGAGTCGTTACTTTTGGCATTCTGTTAATGGCGCTTGGCCAACCCCTCCAGAGTTATAAAGGTCTAAGTCTCACTTTCTTACCAGGGACATGCAAATTGGTTCTGTGGCTTAGTTGGTTAAAGCGCCTGTCTAGTAAACAAGAGATCCTGGGTTCGAATCCCAGCGCTGACTTTGCTGGTGTTCAAGTGCTGGCTTGGGCTGTGAGATTTTGCTCTCTGTGAAGAGGAGCGCTAGAGCAGCATGCAATTTAATTTGCGAACCAGCCCTCAGATGCTGCCGAAGAATTCTGACCCAAGTCAGCAATGCAGCAGGGCGCCGTGGCTTAGCTGGTCAAGCCAGGAAAAGACAGCTCCACACACGGCTCTGTGGCGCAATGGATAGCGCATTGGACTTCTAGACTGCCAGATGAGGCCATTTAAAGGTTGTGGGTTTGAGTCCCACCAGAGTCGTTACCTTTGGCATTCTGTTAATGGTGCTTGGCCAACTAACACTTATGCTCTCTGGCCACCCCTCCAGACTTATAAAACTCTAAGTCTCACTTTCTTACTAGATACATGCAAGTTGGTGCCGTGGCTTAGTTTGTTAAAGCTTCTGTCTCGTAAACAGGAGATCCTGGGTTCAAATCCCAGTGGTGCCTTTAGCATCCCTTGTGTGCCTCAAGCATGTGCTTTTCTGAGATCGGACTGCAAACAGGGATAGCAAAGGCAGCAGGCGATTCCATTTCCAAACCACATCCTGATAATGCTGACGCTCTTTTGAACAGGTCAACAGCTGCTAATTGGCTCTGTGGCACAATAGATAGCAAACTGGACTTCTAGACTGCCAGATGAGGCCGTTCAAAGGTTAACTAATGGCACTTGGCCAACAAACCCAGAGGCTAGCTGGCCTCCCGAATCAGTTGTCAAAAAAAACATTTTAGGCTGTGCAGAGCCTGGCCGTTGGCCTCTTATCTGGATGCTTTTATCCTCTAAGTGCCGCTCCCTGGTAGAGTGTGTGCAGGTTGGCGCTGTGGCTTAGTTGGTTAAAGCTTGTGTCGTAAATAGGACATGCTGAATTCAAATCCCAGCACTGTCTTTGCTGGTAGTCAAACACCACCTTGGGTTGCGTGGTTTTGCTTTGCGCAATCAGGCCATACAGAGGAGCGTCAGAGCAGCATGCGATTTCATTTGCCAACCACCCCTCAGCTGCTGCCGAAGAATTCTGACCCAAGTCAACAATGCAGCAGGGCGCCGTGGCTTAGCTGCTCAACGTGCTTGTCTTGTAAACAGGAGATCCTGGCTTTGATTCCCAGCGGTGCCTTTTAAAAGGTGGCTCTGCTCTGTCGGTTCTTTCTTGGAAACGAAGCCCTTACAGATCCTCCACTTTTCCAACCTTATACCAATTGCAGAGAGACCCAAATATCTTGTCCTTCCCGCTCCCCAAATGCCTGAACTCAATTCAACAGACTGGCACAAGCCAGGAAAAAATAGTTCCACACATGTCTCTGTGGCGCAATGGATAGGGCATTGAACTTCTAGACTGCTAGATGAGGCCATTCAAAGGTTGTGGGTTTGAGTCCCACCAGAGTCGTTACTTTTGGAATTCTGTTAATGGCGCTTGGCCAACAAACACATATGCTCTCTGGCATCCCCTCCAGAGTTATAAAACTCTAAGTCTCACTTTCTTACCAAGTACATGCAAGTTGGTGCCGTGGCTTAGTTGGTTAAAGCGCCTGTCTAGTAAACAGGATATCCTGGCTTCGAATCACAGCGGTGCCTTTGCTGGTGATGAAGTGCCGCCTTGGGCTGAGAGGTTTTGCTCTCCTTAAAAGGGGGTGCAGAGGAGTGCTAGAGCAGCATGCAATTTAATTTGCGAACCACCCCTCAGATGCTGCCCAGAGTCATCTCAGCAATGCAGCATGGCTCAGCTGGTCAAAGAGCTTGCCTTGCAAACACGTTATCCTTGGTTTAGGACTGCTGCAAGCCTGGAAGGAGCTACTTTATGTGGCGCAGAGTGTAGCGCATTGGACTATTAGTCTGCGGTTTGAGGCCATATGAAGTTTGTGGGTTTGAGTCAAAACAGATTGGTGACTTCTGGCCTTTCGTTTATCATTAAATTGCACGCTTATACCCTCGGGCAACAGAAAGTTGTGAAAAATCTCATAAGCTGACCAGCCCGTGGACCTTTGTCCTCACCGCTGGATGTTTTGATAAAGTTACTCACCCTCCTAGTGCTCTGCTTGGCGCTGTGGCTTAGTTGGTTAAAGTGTCTGTCTTGTAAACAGGAGACCCTAGGTTCAAATCCCAGCGGTGCCTTTAGCATCCCTTGCGTGCCTCAAGCATGTGCTTTTCTGAGATCGGACTGCAAACAGGGATAGCAAAGGCAGCAGGAGATTCCATTTCCAAACCACATCCTGATAATGCTGACGCTCTTTTGAACAGGTCAACAGTTGCTGATAGGCTCTGTGGCACAATAGATAGCAAACTGGACTTCTAGACTCCCAGATGAGGCCATTCAAAGGTTAACTAATGGCACTTGGCCAACAAACCCAGAGGCTAGCTGGCCTCCCGAATCAGTTGTCAAAAAAAACATTTTAGGCTGTGCAGAGCCTGGCCGTTGGCTTCTTATCTGGATGCTTTTATCCTCTAAGTGCCGCTCCCTGGGAGAGTGTGTGCAGGTTGGCGCCGTGGCTTAGTTGGTTAAAGCTTGTGTCGTAAATAGGACATAGTAAATTCAAATCCCAGCACTGTCTTTGCTGGTAGTCAAACACCACCTTGGGTTGCGTGATTTTGCTTTGTGCAATCAGGCGGTACAGAGGAGCGTCAGAGCAGCATGAGATTTCATTTGCCAACCACCCCTCAGCTGCTGCCGAAGAATTCTGACCCAAGTCAACAATGCAGCAGGGCGCCGTGGCTTAGCTGGTCAAAGTGCTTGTCTTGTAAACAGGAGATCCTGGGTTCAATTCCCAGCGGTGCCTTTTAACAGGTGGCTCTGCTCTGTGGGTTCTTTCTTGGAAAGGAAGCCCTTACAGATCCTCCACTTTTCCAACCACATAGCAATTGCAGAGAGACCCACATATCTTGTCTTTCCCGCTCCCTAAATGCATGAACTCAATTCAACGGACTGGCACAAGCCAGGAAAAAAAAGCTCCACAAATGGCTCTGTGGCGCAAAGGATAGCGCATTGGACTTCTAAACTGCCAGATGAGGCCATTCAAAGGTTGTGGGTTCGAGTCCCTACAGAGTCGTTGCTTTTGGCATTCTGTTAATGGCGCTTGGCCAACAAACACATATGCTCTCTGGCCACCCCTCCAGAGTTATAAAACTTTAAGTCTCACTTTCTTACTGGGTACATGCAAGTTGGTGCCATGGCTTAGTTGGTTAAAGCGTCTTTCTCGTAAACAGGAGATCTTGGGTTCAAATCCCAGCGGTGCCTTTAGCATCCCTTGTGTGCCTCAAGCATGTGCTTTTCTGAGATCGGACTGCAAACAGGGATAGCAAAGGCAGCAGGCGATTCCGTTTCCAAACAACATCCTGATAATGCTGACGCTCTTCTGAACAGGTCAACAGTTGCTGATAGGCTCTGTGGCACAATAGATAGCAAACTGGACTTCTAGACTGCCAGATGAGGCCATTCAAAGGTTAACTAATGGCACTTGGCCAACAAACCCAGAGGCTAGCTGGCCGCCCCGAATCAGTTGTCAAAAAAACTATTTTAGGCTGTGCAGAGCCTGGCCGTTGGCCTCTTATCTGGATGCTTTTATCCTCTAAGTGTCCCTCCCTGAGAGAGTGTGTGCAGGTTGGCGCCGTGGCTTTGTTGGTTTAAGCTTGTGTCGTAAATAGGACATACTGAATTCGGTCCCACTTTATATTATGTGGCCTTAACTACTATGTACTTACATCAAAAAATGAATGCATATACTTATTGTGTTCATATTGTATTGTTAATTGGTTTTGCTGCTATTGAGGTGGGAAACAGACATGTCTCTGTGGCGCAATGGATAGGGCATTGAACTTCTAGACTGCTAGATGAGGCCATTCAAAGGTTGTGGGTTTTAGTCCCACCAGAGTCGTTACTTTTGGCATTCTGTTAATGGCGCTTGGCCAACAAACACATATGCTCTCTGGCATCCCCTCCAGAGTTATAAAACTCTAAGTCTCACTTTCTTACTAGGTACAAGCAAGTTGGTGACGTGGCTTAGTTGGTTAAATCGCCTGTCTAGTAAACAGGAGATCCTGGCTTCGAATCCCAGCGGTGCCTTTGCTGGTGATGAAGTGGCACCTTGGGCTGAGAGGTTTTGCTCTCCGTAAAAGGGGGTTCAGAGGAGTGCTAGAGCAGCATGCAATTTAATTTGCGAACCACCCCTCAGATGCTGCCCAGAGTCAACTCAGCAATGCAGCATGGCTCAGCTGGTCAAAGAGCTTGCCTTGCAAACACGTGATCCTTGGTTTAGGACTGCTGCAAGCCTGGAAGGAGCTACTTTATGTGGCGCAGAGTGTAGCGCATTGGACTATTAGTCTGCGGTTTGAGGCCATATGAAGTTTGTGGGTTTGAGTCAAAACAGATTGGTGACTTCTGGCCTTTCGTTTATCATTAAATTGCACGCTTATACCCTTGGGCAACAGAAAGTTGTGAAAAATCTCATAAGCTGACCAGCCCGTGGACCTTTGTCCTCACCGCTGGATGTTTTGATCAAGTTACTCACCCTCCTAGTGCTCTGCTTGGCGCTGTGGCTTAGTTGGTTAAAGTGTCTGTCTTGTAAACAGGAGACCCTAGGTTCAAATCCCAGCGGTGCCTTTAGCATCCCTTGTGTGCCTCAAGGATGTGCTTTTCTGAGATCGGACTGCAAACAGGGATAGCAAAGGCAGCAGGAGATTCCATTTCCAAACCACATCCTGATAATGCTGACGCTCTTTTGAACAGGTCAACAGTTGCTGATAGGCTCTGTGGCACAATAGATAGCAAACTGGACTTCTAGACTCCCAGATGAGGCCATTCAAAGGTTAACTAATGGCACTTGGCCAACAAACCCAGAGGCTAGCTGGCCTCCCGAATCAGTTGTCAAAAAAAAAAACATTTTAGGCTGTGCAGAGCCTGGCCGTTGGCCTCTTATCTGGATGCTTTTATCCTCTAAGTGCCGCTCCCTGGGAGAGTGTGTGCAGGTTGGCGCCGTGGCTTAGTTGGTTAAAGCTTGTGTCGTAAATAGGACATACTGAATTCAAATCCCAGCACTGTCTTTGCTGGTAGTCAAACACCACCTTGGGTTGCGTGGTTTTGCTTTGTGCAATCAGGCGGTACAGAGGAGCGTCAGAGCAGCATGCGATTTCATTTGCCAACCACCCCTCAGCTGCTGCCGAAGAACTCTGACCCAAGTCAACAATACAGCAGGGCGGAAGGAATATTTTAATGTATTAAGAGATTTTTTAAAAAAGCATAAAGAAGTTATTATGATGGGTGTTTTTAATACCGTTTTCAGTAAATTAGAAATGGGTGAGGGAATGGTTTTTAAAAATGATAAAGGAAGAAAAGAACTGAAATTATTAATGGAAGATAATAATATTTTTATTTTATGTGTAAGACAAGGATTGATTTTAATTTGTGTACAAGGAACATTGAAGGATTTATCGGTAACATTAAATATGAAGAATCAAGCTTAAGTGACCATAAACCAATTTTTTTGCAAGTAGACTGGAGTTCAGTGAAAAGAGGGCCGGGTGTATGGATGTTAAATGTAGAGGTTTTGAAGAATGAGGAGTATGTTTTAAGTATTAAAGAAATTATTGAAAAAGAAAAGGAGAATGAAATGTACAGTGAAGATAAAAGGATATGGTGGGAAAATGTTAAATATTTAGTTAAAAAATTCACAATAAAGTATTGCAAATTAATACAGATATGTAAGAGGAAGGAGAGAGAAATAAGAGAAAAATTGGAAAAGGAATTAAATGAGAATGGGAAAGATATACAATATATAAAATAATTGGAGGGAATATTGAAAGAAATGGAAGAGAAAAAATATATAGGAGCAAGACTAAGAAGTAAAGCTAAATATACTGTGGAGGGAGAAAAATGTAAACATGTTTTTCTTTGATCTAGAAAAATAAGAGGGAAAGCTGGAATGATTAAAGAAATAAGAGGAAAAAATGGTGTAGTGGTGGAAACAAATGAGGAAATATTAAAAGAAGTAAAAGCATATTATGAGAACCTGTTTAGTACTGAGGGGTTAAAGGAAGAAGAGAAATTGGAGTTACTTAAGCAAATAAAAATAACAGTAGGAGACGTAGACAAAAAAGAGTGTGATGAAGAGATAAGAGAAGAAGAGATAAAAAGAGCAATAAGTGAATTAAACAAAAATAAAAGTCCAGGTATAGATGGTTTGGGGAGTGAATTTTATATTGTTTTTAAAGATTTTTAACCAGTATTTTAAAAGAAGTATATGAAGGGATCTTTAAAAAAGAGGAAATGAATCAGAGAATGGGGATGGGATTATTAAAGTTGATATATAAAAGAAAAGGAGATAAAGTAGACTTAAAAAATTATAGACAAATTACAATGTTGAATACAGATCTGAAAATTTTAACAAAAGTTTTAGCCAACAGATTGAAAGAGGTAATGCCAACCATAATTGAAACAAATCAAGTGTATGGAGTTAAAGGGAAAGATATAGCGGACACAACTTTAAGTATAATAGATGGGATAAGATATATGAAAGAAAAAAACAAAAAAGGATATGTTATTAGTTTGGATTTCGAAAAGGCTTTTGATAGAGTAGGGCATGAATATTTATTTGGAATTTTAAGAAGGTACGGGTTTGGGGAAAATTTTATAAAGTGGATTACAATTTTATATAGGGGAGCAATAAAAAGAATACAGTGTAATGGTTTTTTAACTGAATGTTTTAAAATTACTAGATCAATAAGACAAGGATGTCCATTATCAGCGCTTTTATATTCTTTAGTTGCAGAACCATTGGGATTAGCTATTAAAATAGATGAAGACATAAGAGGGATAAACATTGAAGGAAGTGGGGGAAATGAAAAAATATTTCAATATGCAGATGATACGACAATAATAGGTAAAGATATAGAGAGTGTTAATAAAGTAATGGAAGTAGTACAGATGTTTTGTAGGGGATCAGGAGGTAAGATAAATGAAGAAAGAACTATATATATGAGATTTGGAGGAGTGACTGTTTTAACATATTTTCATTTAACAGTATTTTCATTTTAAAGAAACAAAAGAAATAAGGATTTTAGGTGTTCTAATGGGAAAAGAAGAAAGGAATGTTAAAGAAAAAATGTGGGAAGAAATAGTAGGAGGTATTGAAAGAAGGTTAAATTTTTTGGAAATTGAGGACATTAAGTTTAAAAGGGAAGGTTTTAATTTTAAATGTGTTAATGGTGTCAAAGTTGTGGTATGTTTTATATGTGACTGCTATGCCAGTCTGGGTGGAAAAAAGGTTGAAAAAATGTTTTTTAGATTTTTTATGGAATAGTAAACCGTCAAGAATTGCATATAGTACATTAATAGGAGAAGTAGGGAAAGCATGGATGGGATTAATTGATGTTGAACAGAGAAAAAATAGCTTAAGAATTAAAATAGTAAAAAAATATCTAGATGATGGTCACAAAACTGCATGGAAAAAGACAATGGAATATTTTTTAAACAAATGTGGGGATTTTAACATGGGGGATGGGATTTTATGGATGAAAACAAAGAATTGGATGACAGAGTGCTTACCAGAGTTTTATAGGGAAATGTTTAGTGCCTGGGGAAAATTTTTAGATAGACTTGAGTATGATCCACATGGGAGAGAAAACATTTTAAATCAACCTCTGTTTTTAAACCAAAACATTTTAAAACAAGACAAAGGAATTTTTTTAAAGAAATGGATGGAAGTGGGGATAACAAGAGTGAGAGATGTTTTGTATGAATTTAAAGAAGGGTTTTTACCAACACAATTTATTGTAGATGCAATGGAGGAGGCAAAAGAGGATTACAGTGAACAAGTAATAAAAAATAAATATGAAATCATTAAAAATGCAATACCTAAAGAGTGGATAATTCAATTCAATTCAATTCAAGTTTATTTGTATAGCGCTTTTTACAATACAAATCGTTACAAAGCAACTTTACAGAAAATTATGTTTCTACAATATTTAGTAGTAGCTAGTAGTTTGTGCACGTTTGACAGGATTTTAGAAAAAATAAAAAATAATAATAATAATACAAGACGTAGTCAGCTAGATGATGAACAATCAATATTATTAATTAATAGTAATTATATGATGCAGTCACACATGTAGCAATAATTGTTAGTTCTGTTTGTTGATTCAAGGTTAGGATCATCTGGGGTCCTCTGAGGGTCAGCATCATCTCTTCTCAGGTGTTCTGGATCCAGACTGGAGCTTGTGTAAATCCTAGTTACCAAAACATAGAAACAAAATAGAGACATCATTAGCATAGCTGCTGATCCAACAAAGTAAAATTAGTTGAACCCAAGCTAAAGAATAAAAATGCAGATGCAACTACACTCACAATTTAAGAGATACATTATTCGAATGCTTGGCGAAAGAGATGCGTTTTTAATCTAGATTTAAACAGAGAGAGTGTGTCTGAACCCCGAACATTATCAGGAAGGCTATTCCAGAGTTTGGGAGCCAAATGTGAAAAAGCTCTACCTCCTTTAGTGGACTTTGCTATCCTAGAAACTACCAAAAGTCCAGAGTTTTGTGACCTTAGGGTGCGTGATGGGTTGTAGCGTGGTAGAAGGCTAGTTAGGTACGCAGGAGCTAAACCATTTAGGGCCTTATAGGTAAGTAATGATAATTTGTAACTGATACGGAACTTAATAGGTAGCCAGTGCAGAGACTGTAAAATTGGGGTAATATGATCATATTTTCTTGACCTCTTAAGGACTCTAGCTGCTGCATTTTGGACTACCTGTAGCTTGTTTATTGACGAAGCAGGACAACCACCTAGAAGTGCATTACAATAGTCCAGTCTAGAGGTCATGAATGCATGAACTAGCTTTTCCTCCAAAATCATCATGAATATATACATACATATATATAACAGTTCAGTAAACAAGTTAATTAAGAGACTTGCGTTTTAGACACCATATTGCCTTTTTTAGCTCTATTTCTACAACAGAAAATAATTCCAAACACAGCCACCAAAGCACAGTTTTGCGTCTCTGAGCAACGTGACAGTGTTTCGTTCCTGAATGAATCAACCGTTTAAATGATTCGGTTCAATCGCAATGACTCACTTATTAACAGTGATTTTCACATTTAAAGTATCTTTTGATTTTTTTAAATAATTAATTTCTTATCATTTCAAATGAGTATTCAACATTTTATGTCTTGTATATCAAAACATTATTCATGCATTTGTTACTGCAGGTTAAATGCATTCTTGTCCTGCACTAAACATTGTAATACATCTAAATGCCACTTCCAATGAAACTTCTGCATTTCCTCTGCATTAAAAGATGAGTTTGTTGATACTGATTTGCCTGGTAACAGCCCAAATGTTTTATTATTGTCAATGTCACCTTTATTTATATAGCGCTTTAAACAAAATACATTGCGTCAAAGCAACTGAACAACATTCATTAGGAAAACAGTGTCAATAATGCAAAAATGATAGTTAAAGGCAGTTCATCATTGGATTCAGTTATGTCATCTCTGTTCAGTTAAATAGTGTCTGTGCATTTATTTGCAATCAAGTCAACGATATCGCTGTAGATGAAGTGTCCCCAACTAAGCAAGCCAGAGGCGACAGCGGCAAGGAACCGAAACTCCTTGGGAGACCTTGGGAGAAACCAGGCTCAGTTGGGGGGCCAGTTCTCCTCTGACCAGACGAAACCAGTAGTTCAATTTCAGGCTGCAGCAAAGTCAGATTGTGCAGAAGAATCATCTGTTTCCTGTGGTCTTGTCCTGGTGCTCCTCTGAGACAAGGTCTTTACAGGGGATCTGTATCTGGGGCTCTAGTTGTCCTGGTCTCCGCTGTCTTTCAGGGATGTAGAGGTCCGTGGATACGTACTGGATCCGGGTTTTTAGGGTTATATCTAAACTGTGCAGGACTGTGGCCCTCCAGGAACTGAGTTTGAAAACCTTGGCCTGTCTTATTTTTGACTCCCTCCCACTGTTAAAATGTAACTAAGTAATTTTTACTCTGAGTTAATTTTAAATGAGCTACTTTTTACTTTTACTTGAGTAGATTTTTAGACTGGTACTTTTACTTGTACTTAAGTAAAATTTCATTAATGTAATGGTACTTTTACTTGAGTTGAATATTTTTGTACTCTTTCCACCTCTGCCGATCACAATGCTTAACACAGATTTTAAGATTTTATCGAAGGTTTTAGCAAACAGGTTAAAGGAAGTAATGCCAAGTATAATCGAAACAAACCAAGCATACGGAGTAAATGGGAAGGGATATAGCGGACATAACAATGAGTATAAGAGACACAATATGGTATATGAAAGAACTAAATGAAGATGGTTACATAATTAGTCTAGATTTTGAAAAA
Source organism: Carassius carassius (assembly GCF_963082965.1). Classification (NCBI taxonomy): domain Eukaryota; kingdom Metazoa; phylum Chordata; class Actinopteri; order Cypriniformes; family Cyprinidae; genus Carassius; species Carassius carassius. The sequence goes on along the minus strand of NC_081755.1, from coordinate 10,585,397 downwards.
GCATTTGATCGGGTTGAACACGAGTATTTATTTGATGTTTTAAAGAAATTTGGTTTTGGGGGAGATTTTATCAAATGGATTGAGATTTTATATAAGGGCGCTTTAACGAGAATAAAATGTAATGGGTTTTTAACAGAATGTTTTAAAATCACAAGATCGATAAGACAGGGTTGTCCGCTTTATTATATTCACTTTTATCGGAACCGTTAGGATTGGCCATAAAACAAAAAGAAGGAATAATTGGAATTGAAATTGAGGAAAATAAGGCTGAGGGAAAGGTTTTTCAATATGCTGATGACACAACGATAATAGTAAAAGGAAAGGAGAGCATCAAAGAAGTTATGAATGTTGTAGAGGAATATTTTAAAGGATCTGGGAGTAAAGAAAATGAAGAAAAGACGGTATATATGACATTTGGTAAAGCAATGGTTTTAAAGGATAGTTTTAATTTTAAGGAAGTGGAAGAAATTAGGATTTTAGGAATTTTAATGGGTAAAAATGAGATGAAAGTAAGAGATGAAATGTGGGTGGAACTAGTAACAGGAATAGAGAGAAGGTTAATTTTTTGGAAATTAAGAACTTTAAACTTAAAAGGGAAGGTTTTAGTATTGAATGTTTTAATGGTGTCTAAGTTATGGAATGTTTTGTATGTATCAGATATGCCATTGTGGACAGAAAAGAGGTTGAAGAAATGTTTTCTTGAAAACATGTTTTTCTTTTTATGGGAGGGGAAGCCAGCAAGAATAGCTTTTGATACGATTTTAGGGGCGGTAGAGAAGGGGGTTTTAGGTTTAATAGATGTGGAACAGAGGAAAAATAGTTTGAGAGTGAAAGTAGTGAAGAAATACCTACAAGATGAGGACAAACCAGAGTGGAAAAAGACGATGAAATATTTTAAACAAATGTGGGGATTTTAACATGGGGGATGGAATTTTATGGATGAAAACGAAGAATTGGATGACAGAAAATTTACCAGAGTTTTATAGAGAAATTTTAAGTGCTTGGGGAAAATTTTTAGATAAAGTTGAGTTTGATCCACATGGGAGAGAAAACATTTTAAATCAACCTCTGTTCTTAAACCAAAACATTTTAAAACAAGACAAAGGTTTTTTTTTAAAGAAATGGATGGAAGTGGGGATAACAAGAGTGAGAGATGTATTGTATGAATTTAAAGAAGGTTTTTTACCGACACAATTTATTGTAGATGCAATGGAGGAGGCAAAAGAGGATTACAGTGAACAAGTAATAAAAAATAAATATGAAATCATTAAAAGCGCAATACCCAAAGAGTGGATTAAAAGAATAGAATTCATGGAAGGAGAGCCAAAAGAGAAAGGTATTTACGTGAAATTAGGGGAAAAACTGTATGATTTTAAAGAATGTACTCTGAAAATGATTTATTGTTCTTTTAGAGATGGTGTTTTTAAAGAGCCTATTGCAAATGGATACTGGATGCAGAAATTCAAAGATTTAAAAAAAGAGTGTATATGGAGAAACATGACAGGGAAGTGTGTGGAAACTAAATTGGGATGTTTGGAGTATTTTATAAGGCATAAAGTGGTTTTTACTGAGGTTATTTTAAATAAAATAGGAAGGGAAGAAAATGCTCTGTGTAAAGTGTGCCAGGAAAAGGAAGAGGGGATTTTACATATGTTTTTATATTGTAGAGAACTGGAGGAATTTTTAAGAAAATGTAAATGTTTAATTAAAGATGTGACTGAAGACTGGGATGAAAATGTAATGGAATGGAACAGAGTGGTGATGTTTGGTTGGGAAAAAAAGTGTCAAAACAAAAATTTTATTAGTCTGTGTGTAATGCTAATGAAAACTGCAATGTGGGAGAGAAGAACTTTGGCTAAAAAGGAAATCATTGTGTTGGATGTTTGGACTGTGTTTAAAAGGAAAACCGAATTATATATTGAAAGGCTGTATGTGTACTTTAAAGGTGTAAATATGTTGGATTATTTTTATGATGTTTTTACCCCAAAAGTTTATTGTGTTTTAAATGATTTAATGTGGAAGCTGCCAGGAAGTGAAGGAGATTTTTAAATTATCTATGTAAAGGAAAGATGTGTAATGTAGAGATGTGTATAGAATAAATTCTGTATTTTCTATTGCTTGTGTTTAATCTATTGTACTTTATTGATTGAAATTTCTTTAATAAAAAAAAAAAAAAAGTTCTAAGGCGCTGGATTTAGGCTCCAGTCTCTCTGGGGGTGTGGGTTCGAATCCCACCGCTGCCAGCTGTGATTTTAATTACAGAGGCCCTGTGTGTACTCGATGAATGTTCTGAAAGCATGGTGAGAGTACACTTTCCCTTTCAGCGGCCAGGTGCTCAGCCGATCTTCTTTCTGCTAAAGCAGTCATACTCGGTCCTGCTCCTGGGGCACTGTTCTCCTCTGTGGTTAAGTAACTACTGAAAGTTTCATTGCTGACGATTTTAATCAATCCTGTGTTGATCTGTTCTTCAGAACTCACCTCAGACTTGCTGTGACAGCGACATTGCCGCAAGCCCTAACCTGCTAGGGATCAGGTTTGTTTTACAGAAACAGGATTAGAATGCAGCTTTTCGACCAAGTCAGCATCAGGGCGGCCTTTCCACCGGTCGTAGCGAGCCGGAGAGCGCTGGCGCACAGGAAAGGAGAAAAAAGGAATGGAAAGAAAGTGTCATATTGGTAGCGTGGCTGAGAGGTCTAAGGCGCTGGATTTAGGCTCCAGTCTTTCTGGGGGTGTGGGTTTGAATCCCACCGCTGCCAGTTGTGATTTTAATTACAGAGGAACTGTGTGTACTCGATGAAGGTTCTGAAGACATGGTGAGAGTACACTTCCCCTTTCAGCGGCCAGGTGCTCAGCCTATCTCCTTTCTGCTAAAGCAGTCAGACTCAGTCCTGCTCCTGGGGCACCGTTCTCTTCTGTGGTTAAGTGACTACTGAAAGTTTCATTGCTGACAATTTTAGTCAATCCTGTCTTGATCTGTTCTTCAGAACTCACCTCAGACTTGCTGTGACAGCAACATTGCCGCAAGCCCTAACCTGCTAGGGATCAGGTTTGTTTTACACAAACAGGATTAGAATGCAGCTTTTCGGCCAAGTCAGCATCAGGGCGGCCTTTCCACCGGTCGTAGCGAGCCGGAGAGCGCAGGCACAAAGGGTAGCGTGGCCGAGCGGTCCAAGGTGCTGGATTAAGGCTCCAGTTTCTTCGGGGGCGTGGGTTTGAATCCCACCGCTGCAAGTACATCTTTTTGGAAGACTGCTGTGGCTGCGCACAGTGATGATGCGTGAAGGTCCAAATTCATCCGCTTTTACATTCCTTGCTTTTTGATGAAGGTTCTTAAAACATGATGAGAGTACACTTTCCCATTCAGCGGCCAGGTGCTAAGCCTATCTTCTGTCAGCTAAAGCAGTCAGACTCAGTCCTGCTCCTGGGGCACTGTTCTCTTCTGTGGTTAAGTGACTACTGAAAGTTTCATTGCTGACAATTTTAGTTTATCCTGTCTTGATCTGTTCTTCAGAAATCACCTCAGACTTGCTGTGACAGCAACATGGCCGCAAGCCCTAACCTGCTAGGGATCAGGTTTGTTTTACACAAACAGGATTAGAATGCAGCTTTTCGGCCAAGTCCGCATCAGGGCGGCCTTTCCACCGGCCGTAGCGAGCCGGAGAGCGCAGGCACACAGGGTAGTGGGGCGTGAGGCTCCAGACTCTCTGGGGGCGTGGGTTCAAATCCCACCGCTGCCAGCAGTGATTTTAATTACAGAGGCCCTGTGTGTACTCGATGAAGGTTCTAATACCCTGCTCTTTTGAAGTGTGTGACAAGGGTATTTGTGTCCTTAAACAGCTTGATGATGTTGCTGTGCACTGGGTTGTCCTCGTCCAAGTGGTCAAATACATGTTTTAAGATTAAGTCGATATTATGGCCAGCACAGGAGAGTCGGACATAATCCTTGAATGCTGCAACCCCATTTGAGCCATTATCCGTTACAAAAGCGGTGTGTTTGCTCAGGATGCCAAATTCCTGTGTGAGGTAAAAAAAAAAAAAAAAGATTAAAAAAAGACCAACACAAAAGCTTTGCAAAAAAAAGCCCAGATATAAGAGCATCAAAACAGAATGACTAACGGTCCTGTAACTGAACAGAGAACTTTTCAATAAATGTTTCTGACTATATTAGGACAAAACATACAGTGTTTACACATATGCTTAATGCATATCAGCACAGGAGGACACTAAGATATGAAAATATGAAAACTATTTTTAAAACTTTGAAATTTTTATGAAACGTTTTCCTTAATCTATCAAAAAAGTAAAACTGCCTCCGACACAGAGAGCAGCAAATGCAGCTGCCTGCAACAAACTGATGTGCAGTACAGTAAGGGACAGTGACACACACATGGCTACTGTTGTATTTATTGATAGATTTCTCTTATTGTATAATTTTTCTTGTAAACATGTTTTTTGTTGTTACTGTTGCACTCTGTTCTCATACTTTTCCCAATTTTATCATTAATAAGCAATATTAATTACATATGCCTTGTGGATAAAGATGATCTGATTTGAGAGACAGACAGACACACGGAGAGAGATACCAGAAGGATTCTCTCCACAGTCCTTCTGATGTGAATTTGCCTTGCAAGTGTGCCTCTTCAGACTGCCCGTCCCTGAATCACTTGGGTACTTGACTAAGACTAAGCATGTCTTAAAAGCAGCGTACATTGTGCTATCACCATCACATTCTACTCTCATAAACTTAATTAATATTTCAGACTTTCCGACCAGTTCTGTGAACTTAATAGACATGTCATTACTTCTGACTTTACGCTGTAAATCATTTTTTACCACATCGACTTCTCCGCGGCTGTTAGCTCCCTCCATCACTGCTCTTTGAATTCCAGCGGGAAGCCGTGACAAAAAGCACTGATGGCTTCTGGGACGGCTGGGTCGTGTAGTTATTTTTTAATTGCGTTACATTTTAGGCGTATTAAAAGGAAACTACAAAATGTTGCATTTACTTTTTTCTTTTTTTGTCGTCTTTGCCATTGGTTGATTCCCGCTCCCGTCTGCTCCCGTTAACCATTTATCCTGTACCGTCCAAATCCCGTGATTAATAGCAAAGATTACTCCCATCCTGCAGGAATCCCACGGGAATCCCGTGACCCGTGGGATTCCCGAAAAAATGTCAGCCTCTAATACCTAGCAGGTTAGGGCTTGCGGCAATGTTGCTGTCACAGCAAGTCTGAGGTGAGTTCTGAAGAACAGATCAAGACAGGATTGACTAAAATTGTCAGCAATGAAACTTTCAGTAGTCACTTAACCACAAAAGTGCATGCGTGCTTTTGTGGACCTAACTTAACTTCCGGTAGACTTCCAAATAGAATCAATAACAACAGCCAAGTCCCTCTAGAGTAGATATTTTTTGATAACAAACAAAATATGTTTGCTGCGTGGATCAGGCGGACTTAATGAAAATGCAAATTCATTTTTTTTCCAGCAGGAGATGTTTTAAAGCATAGACATAAAGCGCGAGAAATAGAGGTTTCCCCAGTAACAGCTGTAAACAAAGCAGAGCTGGTACGCTCACACGCTGTTTTATCAGGCATATTACATGCAAGTCTTCCTTCAGAAATACAACGATATATAAACACCTGTGCCTCGTTTTGATATTTAAACATATAAATGTAAGGAATTATTATTATTAAACGTGCAGTACATAACGTTATTCATGTTTATTCAACAAAGCCTTTTTGAAAATCGATCAGTTTTAAAATTGTGGTGAGTCTCCAAAAATAAATAAATGTATGGGAAACACATCCCACAGAACAACCACCTGATCAGTCTACTCATCACCTTGACTTTAACTGCGTTTGTAGAAGGCACCGCAGCCAGACCGATATACACAACACAGACCGGAAGTTAACTTAGGGCCAGGCGCGTGCGCCCGATGAAACCGTCTATATATAAATAAAAATAAGCTACTGTAATTTATACCTGCACAGGTCTTTGTTTTTTTTTTACTCAATTTTAAATAAATCTCTCTTTTTTAAATAAATGTTGTTTTCCCAAAAGAGAGGCCAATGAATTGGAATTATGTCACCGTAACATCAACTTTTCTTGTGCAATCTCTTTATATTTTAGGTTGCAAAAAGCACTGGACAAGTCACTGAAGCAATCTGTGGAGACGAGGTGGAATACCAGACTAGCAATGCTCCAATCTGTTAATGATGCTCTGAGATCTGGGAGGCTGCATGACATCCTGCTTCGCCGAAACGAGCTCCATTACCTCAACAACATAGACTGCGAACTTCTTGAAGACATCATCCAACTCCTGAAACCTTTCGATGAGGCTACCAGGCTTCTCTCCACTGATCAGACACCTACCCTTCACCTTGTCCTCCCGACCGAGGCTACTCTACTGAGGGGTTTGTCGATCCAGGATGGAGACAGTGTGATTGTAAAAGAGGTAATACAATACATTTCTGATTTTCATTTAGTTGGTGGTCATTCAAGTAGCAAACATAAGCACAGTGCAATGATGTTGCGTGTATCATCATGCTCCTCCTCCCCTAGCTGAAAGGGAAGTTAGCCCAGGCAGTGGAGATGAAATTCAAAGTCCACCTGTACCATAAGGTAGCCACAGCTCTCTCTCCTAGCCTGAGGAGTTTCTTAAGGAAAACTCTCAACAGGCAGGAGTATGAAGAGGTCATCAGCACCCTGACAGCACTCACAGAAATGGCAAGGACAGAGGAGAGAGTGAGAGGCCTTGTGGAGAAAGAGGGTGAATAACACTAGCATCAACAGCATGTGCAGAGCAAATGACAAAATTTACTTTCATTTATTTAAAGTAACACACATACAAGACAGGTGTGAGGATTACCTTATAGGTAATGTTTAATATAGGTGTGTTAGACAATTGAGTATGTTAAACTACAAAGAACTAGATTGTAAATGACAATGTTCTATAAGAATCTGTCTTTTTTCCTGAAGATCCAACTTCTTTGCAAGTTGTGTAGAAGAGGAGGAGAGGAAGGAGGGCAGTGGTGATATGGAGTCACATGGTCGCCAGTTGGTGCTGCAATACATGAGTGAAACTAAGTTGACACGTTTCCAGTGTCTTCTTGACTTCTGGCGGGAGATGTAAGGTGGGCTCGTACCAGTTGCCAAGAGGCTGCTAGCTATCCCCGCAACAAGTACTCCTTCTGAGAGTAGCTTCAGTGTTGCGGGAAGACTGATAGAGGAGAGGCGTTCTACCCTCAATCCAGAAAATGTAGATGCACTTTTGTTCCTACACAGCAACATATAACTAAGATGGACTCATTATGCAAGAGCATAATTGATGAAAATCGTTAACATGTAATTAAAAAAAACTATAAATGTAAACTATAAATGTATTGTTTACTCAACAATAAATGAGTAAAATGCAGCTTTTATGTGCTGTTTGAGTTTATTAAACTACTGTAGACATGGTGTGAACTATGTACTGTTTTTCTTTTATTTGCTGTCTTCCATTTTCTGGAGAAAATCTAGAAATAAGGGCTCAGCAGCTGGTCTAAAACAGGATAGAGAGAAGATTAAATCAAATTCTATGTATTAACTAAACACTAATTGAAGAAAAAAATATATGGGAGTGGTACAGGAGCGGGAGTCAGTTTAAACAGGAGCGGGATGGGAGTGGGAGTCAATTTACCAGGAGCGGGATGGGATGGGATTATTTTTTAAACTTTGGTCTGGGAGTGGGACGGGACAAGATTTCTTTCTATGGGAGTGGGACGGGACAGGAGTGAAAATCCACTCCCGTGTCATCCTCTAGTGTGAACGTCCAAATTCAGCAGCTTTTACATTCCTTGCTTTTTAGCCAAGTCGGTGCTGAAAGCCTGTCACGGCCTCTGCTCTTTTCTTACAGATGCACCGTGTTAAAGCAGGGACACCAATAGTTTACAAACAAGTGAAGTTACTTCAAAACAGGAAAAATCACTTGAATAAAATAACAGTGGAAAGCAAAAAGTAGGCAAAAGGATGGAAACAGCCAGTTTTACTCATTGAAAAGGGCTTAGTGTGGTAGCGTTTCCTCTATTTCCGGAAGGTGGAAGGCGAAAAAAGGGAATGGAAAGGAGCTCTCACCCTGGTAGCATGGCAGAGTGGTCTAAGGCACTGGATTTAGGGTCCAGTCTCTCTGGTGGTGTGGTTTCGACCTACCGCTGCCAACTGTGATTTAAATTACAGAGGCCCTGTGTGTACTCGATGAAGGTTCTAAAAACATGGTGAGAGTACACTTCCCCTTTCAGCGGCCAGGTGCTCAGCCTATCTCCTTTCTGATAAAGCAGTCAGACTCGGTCCTGCTCCTGGTGCACTGTTCTCCTCTGTGGTTGAGTAACTACTGGAAGTTTCATTGCTGGCGATTTTAGTCGATCCTGTGTTGATCTGTTCTTCAGAACTCACCTCAGACTTGCTGTGACAGCAACATTGCCGCAAGCCCTAACCTGGTAGGGATCAGGTTTGTTTTACGCAAACAGGATTAGAATGCAGCATTTCGGCCAAGTCAGCATAAGGGGCGGCCTTTCCACCAGTCGTAGCGAGCTGGAAAGCACATGTGCACAGGGTAGCGTGGCCGAGCGGTCCAAGGCGCTGGATTAAGGCTCCAGTCTCTTCGGGGGCGTGGGTTCGAATCCCACCGCTGCCAGTATGTCTTTTTAGAAGACTGCACTGGCTGCGCAAAGTGATGCTGTGTGAACGTCCAAATTCAGCCACTTTTACATTCCTTGCTTTTTAGCCAGGTCGGTGCTGAAAGCCTGTCACGGCCTCTGCTCCTTTCTTGCAGATGCACCGTGTTGAAGCAGGGACACCAATAGTTTACAATCAAAGTGAAGTTACTTCAAAACAGGAAAAATCACTTGAATAAAATAACAGTGGAAAGCAATAAGTAGGCAAAAGGATGGAAACAGCCAGTTTTACTCATTGATAAGGGCTTAGTGTGGTAGCGTTGCCTCTATTCCCGGAAGGTGGAAGGCAAAAAAAGGGAATGGAAAGAAGCTCTCACCGTGGCAGAGTGGTCTAAGGCACTGGATTTAGGGTCCAGTCTCTCTGGTAGCGTGGGTTTGACCTACCGCTGCCAACTGTGATTTAAATTACAGAGGCCCTGTGTGTACTCGATGAAGGTTCTGAAAACATGGTGAGAGTACACTTTCCCTTTCAGCGGCCAGGTGCTAAACCTATCTCCTTTCTGTTAAAGCAGTCAGACTTGGTCCAGCTCCTAGTGCACTGTTCTCCTCTGTGGTTAAGTAACTACTGGAAGTTTCATTGCTGACAATTTTAGTCAATCCTGTGTTGATCTTTTTTTCAGAACTCACCTCAGACTTGCTGTGACAGCAACATTTCCGCAAGCCCTAACCTGCTAGGGATCAGATTTGTTTTACGCAAACCGGATTAGAATGCAGCATTTCGACCAAGTCAGCATCGGGGCGGCTTTCCACCGGTCGTAGCGAGCCAGAGAGCACAGGCGCACCGGGTAGCGTGGCCGAGCGGTCCAAGGCGCTGGATTAAGGCTCCAGGAGCTCTCACTCTGGTAGCGTGGCAGAGTGGTCTAAGGCACTGGATTTAGGGTCCTCGGGCAACAGAAAGTTGTGAAAAATCTCATAAGCTGACCAGCCCGTGGACCTTTGTCCTCACCGCTGGATGTTTTGATCAACTAACTCACCTTCCTAGTGCTCTGCTTGGCGCTGTGGCTTAGTTGGTTAAAGCGCCTGTCTCGTAAACAGGAGATCCTGGGTTCAAATCCCAGCGGTGCCTTTAGCATCCCTTGTGTGCCTCAAGCATGTGCTTTTCTGAGATCGGACTGCAAACAGGGATAGCAAAGGCAGCAGGCGATTCCATTTCCAAACCACATCCTGATAATGCTAACGCTCTTTTGAACAGGTCAACAGTTGCTGATAGGCTCTGTGGCACAATAGATAGCAAACTGGACTTCTAGCCTGCCAGATGAGGCCATTCAAAGGTTAACTAATGGCACTTGGCCAACAAACCCAGAGGCTAGCTGGACACCCCGAATCAGTTTTCAAAAAAACATTTTAGGCTGTGTAGAGCCTGGCCGTTGGCCTCTTATCTGGATGTTTTAATCCTCTAAGAGCCGCTCCCTGGGAGAGTGTGTGCAGGTTGGCGCCGTGGGTTAGTTGGTTAAAGCTTGCATCGTAAATAGGACATACTGAATTCAAATCCCAGCACTGTCTTTGCTGGTAGTCAAACACCACCTTGGGTTGCATGTTTTTGCTTTGCGCAATCAGGCGTTACAGAGGAACGTCAGAGCAGCATGCGATTTCATTTGCAAACCACCCCTCAGCGGCTGCCAAAGAATTCTGACCCAAGTCAACAATGCAGCAGGGCGCCGTGGCTTAGCTGGTCAAAGCGCTTGTCTTGTAAACAGGAGATCTTGGGTTCAATTTCCAGTGGTGCCTTTTAACAGGTGGCTCTGCTCTGTGGGTTCTTACTTGGAAAGGAAACCCTTACAGGTCCTCCACTTTTCCAACCACATACCAATTGCAAAGATACCAACATAACTTGTCTTTTCCGCTCCCCAAATGTCTGAACACAATTCAACGGACTGGCACAAGCCAGGAAAAGAAAGCTCCACACATGGTTCTGTGGCGCAATGGATAGCGCATTGGACTTCTAGACTGCCAGATGAGGCCATTCAAATGTTGTGGGTTCGAGTCCCAACAGAGTCTTTACTTTTGGCATTCTGTTAATGGCGCTTGGCAAACAAACACATATGCTCACTGGCCACCCCTCCAGAGTTATAAAACTCTAAGTCTCACTTTCTTACCGAGTACATGCAAGTTGGTGCCATGGCTTAGTTGGTTAAAGTGCCTGTCTAGTAAACAGGATATCCTGGTTTCGAATGCCAGTGGTGCCTTTGCTGGTGATCAAGTGCTGTCTTAGGCTGTGAGATTTTGCTCTCCGTAAAAAGGGGGTGAAGAGGAGTGCTAGAGCAGCATGCAATTTAATTTGCGAACCACCCCTCAGATGCTGCCCAAAGTCGTCTCAGCAATGCAGCATGGCTCAGCTGGTCAAAGAGCTTGCCTTGCAAACAAGTGATCCTTGGTTTAGGACTGCTGCAAGCCTGGAAGGAGCTACTGCATGTGGCGCAGAGTGTAGCGCATTGGACTGTTAGTCTGCGGTGTGAGCCCATAAGAAGTTTGTGCGTTTGAGTCAAAACAGATTGGTGACTTCTTGCCTTTCGTTTATCATTAAATTGCACGCTTATGCCCTCGGGCAACAGAAAGTTGTGAAAAATCTCATAAGCTGACCAGCCCATGGACCTTTGTCCTCACCCCTGGATGTTTTGATCAACTTACTCACCCTCCCAGTGCTCTGCTTGGCACCGTGGCTTAGTTGGTTGAAGTGTCTGTCTCGTAAACAGGAGATCCTGGGTTCAAATCTCAGCGGTGCCTTCAGCATCCCTTGTGTTCCTTAAGCATGTGCTTTTCTGAGATCGGACTGCAAACAGGGATAGCAAAGGCAGCAGGCGATTCCATTTCCAAACCAGATCCTGATAATGCTGACGCACTTTTGAACAGGTCAACAGTTGCTGACAGGCTGAGGCCATTCAAAGGTTAAGTAATGGCAACTGGCCAACAAACCCAGAGGCTAGCTGGCCACCCCGAATCAGTTGTCAAAAAAACTATTTTAGGCTGTGCAGAGCCTGGCTGTTGGCCTCTTATCTGGATGCTTTTATCCTCTAAGTGCCCCTCCTTGAGAGAGTGTGTGCAGGTTGGCGCCGTTGCTTAGTTGGTTAAAGCTTGTGTTGTAAATAGGACATACTGAATTCAAATCCCAGCACTGTCTTTGCTGGTAATCAAACACCACCTTGTGTTGTGTGGTTTCGCTTTGCGCAATCAGGCGGTACAGATGAGCGTCAGAGCAGCATGCGATTTCATATGCCAACCACCCCTCAGCTGCTGCCGAAGAATTCTGACCCAAGTCAACAATGCAGCAGGGCACCTTGGCTTAGCTGGTCAAAGCGCTTGTCTTGCAAACAGGAGATCCTGGGTTCAATTCCCAGCGGTGCCTTTTAACAGGTGGCTCTGCTCTATGGGTTCTTTCTTGGAAAGGAAGCCCTTACTGATCCTTCACTTTTCCAACCACATACAAATTGCAGAGAGACCAGCATAACTTGTCGTTTCTGTTCCCCAAATGGCTGAACTCAATTCAACGGACTGGCACAAGCCAGGAAAAGAAAGCTCCACACACGGCTCTGTGGTGCAATGGATAGCGCTTTGGACTTCTAGACTTCCAGATGAGTCCATTCAAAGGTTGTGGGTTTGAGTCCCACCAGAATCGTTACTTTTGGCATTCTGTTAATGGCGCTTCAAACACATACGCTCTCTGGCCACCCCTCCAGAGTTATAGAACTCTAAGTCTCACTTTCTTAGTAGGTACATGCCAGTTGGTGCCGTGGCTTAGTTGGTTAAAGCGCCTGTCTAGTAAACAGGAGATCCTGGGTTCGAATCCCAGCGGTGCCTTTGCTGGTGATGAAGTGGCGCCTTGGGCTGAGAGGTTTTGGTCTCCATAAAAGGGGGTGCAGAGGAGTGCTAGAGCAGCTTGCAATTTAATTTGCGAACCACCCCTCAGATGCTGCCCAGAGTCATCTCAGCAATGCAGCATGGCTCAGCTGGTCAAAGAGCTTGCCTTGCAAACACGTGATCCTTGGTTTAGGACTGCTGCAAGCCTGGAAGGAGCTACTGCATGTGCCGCAGAGTGTAGCGCATTGGACTATTAGTCTGCGATTTGAGGCCATTTGAAGTTTGTGGTTTTGAGTCAAAACAGATTGGTGACTTCTGGCCTTTTGTTTATCATTAAATTGCACGCTTATGCTCTCGGGCAACAGAAAGTTGTGAAAAATCTCATAAGCTGACCAGCCCGTGGACCTTTGTCCTCACCGCTGGATGTTTTGATCAACTTACTCACCCTCCTAGTGCTCTACTTGGTGCTGTGGCTTAGTTGGTTAAAGCGTCTGTCTCGTAAACAGGAGATCCTGGGTTCAAATCCCAGCGGTGCCTTTAGCATCCCTTGTGTGCCTCAAGCATGTGCTTTTCTGAAATCGGACTGCAAACAGGGATAGCAAAGGCAGCAGGTGATTCCATTTCCAAACCACATCCTGATAATGCTAACGCTCTTTTGAACAGGTCAACAGTTGCTGATAGGCTCTGTGGCACAATAGATAGCAAACTAGACTTCTAGACTGCCAGATGAGGCCATTCAAAGGTTAACTAATGGCACTTGGCCAACAAACCCAGAGGCTAGCTGGCCTCCCGAATCAGTTGTCAAAAAAAAACATTTTAGGCTGTGCAGAGCCTGGCCGTTAGCCTCTTATCTGGATGCTTTTATCCTCTAAGTGCCGCTCCCTGGGGGAGTGTGTGCAGGTTGGCGCCGTGGCTTAGTTGGTTAAAGCTTGTGTCATAAGTAGGACATACTGAATTCGGTCCCACTTTATATTAAGTGGCCTTAACTACTATGTACTTACATCAAAAAATGAATACATGTACAACCCGAATTCCGGAAAAGTTGGGACGTTTTTTAAATTTTAATAAAATGAAAACTAAAGGAATTTCAAATCACATGAGCCAATATTTTATTCACAATAGAACATAGATAACGTAGCAAATGTTTAAACTGAGAAATTTTACACTTTTATCCACTTAATTAGCTCATTTAAAATTTAATGCCTGCTACAGGTCTCAAAAAAGTTGGCATGGGGGCAACAAATGGCTAAAAAAGCAAGCAGTTTTGAAAAGATTCAGCTGGGAGAACATCTAGTGATTAATTAAGTTAATTGATATCAGGTCTGTAACATGATTAGCTATAAAAGCTTTGTCTTAGAGAAGCAGAGTCTCTCAGAAGTAAAGATGGGCAGAGGCTCTCCAATCTGTGAAAGACTGCGTAAAAAAATTGTGGAAAACTTTAAAAACAATGTTCCTCAACGTCAAATTGCAAAGGCTTTGCAAATCTCATCATCTACAGTGCATAACATCATCAAAAGATTCAGAGAAACTGGAGAAATCTCTGTGCGTAAGGGACAAGGCCGGAGACCTTTATTGGATGCCCATGGTCTTCGGGCTCTCAGACGACACTGCATCACTCATCGGCATGATTGTGTCAATGACATTACTAAATGGGCCCAGGAATACTTTCAGAAACCACTGTCGGTAAACACAATCCGCCGTGCCATCAGCAGATGCCAACTAAAGCTCTATCATGCAAAAAGGAAGCCATATGTGAACATGGTCCAGAAGCGCCGTCGTGTCCTGTGGGCCAAGGCTCATTTAAAATGGACTATTTCAAAGTGGAACAGTGTTTTATGGTCAGACGAGTCCAAATTTGACATTCTTGTTGGAAATCACGGACGCCGTGTCCTCCGGGCTAAAGAGGAGGGAGACCTTCCAGCATGTTATCAGCATTCAGTTCAAAAGCCAGCATCTCTGATGGTATGGGGGTGCATAAGTGCATACGGTATGGGCAGCTTGCATGTTTTGGAAGGCTCTGTGAATGCTGAAAGGTATACAAAGGTTTTAGAGCAACATATGCTTCCCTTCAAACAACGTCTATTTCAGGGAAGGCCTTGTTTATTTCAGCAGGACAATGCAAAACCACATACTGCAGCTATAACAACAGCATGGCTTCGTCGTAGAAGAGTCTGGGTGCTAACCTGGCCTGCCTGCAGTCCAGATCTTTCACCTATAGAGAACATTTGGCGCATCATTAAACGAAAAATACGTCAAAGACGACCACGAACTCTTCAGCAGCTGGAAATCTATATAAGGCAAGAATGGGACCAAATTCCAACAGCAAAACTCCAGCAACTCATAGCCTCAATGCCCAGACGTCTTCAAACTGTTTTGAAAAGAAAAGGAGATGCTACACCATGGTAAACATGCCCCGTCCCAACTATTTTGAGACCTGTAGCAGAAATCAAAATTGAACAGAGCTCATTTTGTGCATAAAATTGTAAACTTTCTCAGTTTAAACATTTGCTATGTTATCTATGTTCTATTATGAATAAAATATTTGCTCATGTGATTTGAAAGTCTTTTAGTTTTCATTTTATTAAAATTTAAAAAACGTCCCAACTTTTCCGGAATTCGGGTTGTACTTATTGTGTTCCTATTGTATTGTTAATTGGTTTTGCTGCTATTGAGGTGGGAAACAGGTAAGGTTAGGGACAGATTTGGTGGTATGGGTAAGTATAAGATGTGTTAAGGTGTGAGGGATGGGTCAACCATGTAATTATACATGTAATTTCAGAAATTAATTACAGATGTAGTTACGTGCAGATATTTTTCAAATATAAGTACAATGTAAAAACATGCATGTACAAAATAAGGGATTTGTACCAAATTAATAATTAAAATTTAAGTACATAGTAGTTAAGGCCACTTAATATGAAGTGGGTCCCTGAATTCAAATCCCAGCACTGTCTTTGCTGGTAATCAAACACCACCTTGGGTTGTGTGTTTTTGCTTTGCGCAATCAGGCGGTACAGAGGAGCGTCAGAGCAGCATGCGATTTCATTTGCCAACCACCCCTCAGCTGCTGACGAAGAATTCTGACCCAAGTCAACAATGCAGCAGGGCGCCGTGGCTTAGCTGGTCAAAGCGCTTGTCTTGTAAACAGGAGATCCTGGGTTCGATTCCCAGCGGTGCCTTTTAACAGGTGGCTCTGCTCATTGGGCTCTTTCTTGGAAAGGAAGCCCTTACAGATCATCCACTTTTCCAACCACATACCAATTGCAGAGAGACCCACATATCTTGTCCTTCCCGCTCCCCAAATGCCTGAACTCAATTCAACGGACTGGCACAAGCCAGGAAAAAAAAAGCTCCACACATGTCTCTGTCTCTGAGTCGTTACTTTTGGCATTGTGTTAATGGCGCTTGGCCAACAAACACATATGCTCTCTGACCACCCCTCCAGAGTTATAAAACTCTAAGTCTCACTTTCTTAGTAGGTACATGCAAGTTGGTGCCGTGGCTTAGTTGGTTAAAGCGCCTGTCTAGTAAACAGGAGATCCTGGGTTCGAATCCCAGCGGTGCCATTGCTGGTGATGAGGTGGCGCCTTGGGCTGAGAGGTTTTGGTCTCCGTAAAAGGGGGTGCAGAGGAGTGCTAGAGCAGCATGCAATTTAATTTGCGAACCACCCCTCAGATGCTGCCCAGAGGCAATGCAGCATGGCTCAGATGGTCAAAGAGCTTGCCTTGCAAACACGTGATCCTTGGTTTAGGACTGCTGCAAGCCTGGAAGGAGCTACTGCATGTGACGCAGAGTGTAGCGCATTGGACTATTAGTCTGCGATTTGAAGTTTGTGGGTTTGAGTCAAAACAGATTGGTGACTTCTGGCCTTTCGTTAATCATTAAATTGCACGCTTATGCCCTCGGGCAACAGAAAGTTGTGAAAAATCTCATAAGCTGACCAGCCCGTGGACCTTTGTCCTCACCGCTGGATGTTTTGATCAACTTACTCACCCTCCTAGTGCTCTGCTTGGCGCTGTCGCTTAGTTGGTTAAAGCGTCTGTCTCGTAAACAGGAGATCCTTTGTTCAAATCCCAGCGGTGCCTTTAGCATCCCTTGTGTGCCTCAAGCATGTGCTTTTCTGAGATCGGACTGCAAACAGGGATAGCAAAGGCAGCAGGCGATTCCATTTCCAAACCACATCCTGATAATGCTAACGCTCTTTTGAACAGGTCAACAGTTGCTGATAGGCTCTGTGGCACAATAGATAGCAAACTGGACTTCTAGCCTGCCAGATGAGGCAATTCAAAGGTTAACTAATGGTATTTGGCCAACAAACCCAGAGGCTAGCTGGCCTCCCGAATCAGTTGTCAAAAAAACCATTTTAGGCTGTGCAGAGCCTGGCCGTTAGCCTCTTATCTGGATGCTTTTATCCTCTAAGTGCCGCTCCCTGGGAGAGTGTGTGCAGGTTGGCGCCGTGGCTTAGTTGGTTAAAGCTTGTGTCGTAAATAGGACATACTGAATTCGGTCCCACTTTATATTAAGTGGCCTTAACTACTATGTGCTTACATCAAAAAATGAATACATGTACTTATTGTGTTAATATTGTATTGTTAATTGGTTTTGCTGCTATTGAGGTGGGAAACAGGTAAGGTTAAGGACAGATTTGGTGGTATGGGTAAGTATAAGGGTGTGTTAAGGTGTGAGGGATGGGTCAACCATGTAATTATACATGTAATTACAGAAATTAATTACAGATGTAATTACGTGCAGATATATTTCAAATATAAGTACAATGTAAAAACATGCATGTACACAATAAGTGATTTGTACCAAATTAATAATTAAAATTTAAGTACATAGTAGTTAAGGCCACTTAATATAAAGTGGGTCCCTGAACTCAAATCCCAGCACTGTCTTTGCTGGTAATCAAACACCACCTTGGGTTGTGTGTTTTTGCTTTGCGCAATCAGGCGGTACAGAGGAGCGTCAGAGCAGCATGCGATTTCATTTGCCAACCACCCCTCAGCTGCTGACGAAGAATTCTGACCCAAGTCAGCAATGCAGCAGGGCGCCGTGGCTTACCTGGTCAAAGCGCTTGTCTTGTAAACAGGAGATCCTGGGTTCGATTCCCAGTGGTTCCTTTTAAGAGGTGGCTCTGCTCTGTGGGCTCTTTCTTGGAAAGGAAGCCCTTACAGATCCTCCACTTTTCCAACCACATACCAATTACAGAGAGACCCACATATCTTGTCCTTCCTGCTCCCCAAATGCCTGAACTCAATTCAACGGACTGGCACCAGCCAGGAAAAAAAAGCTCCACACCTGTCTCTGTGGCGCAATGGATAGCGCATTGGACTTCTAGGGTGCTTCTCAATATCCATCCTCGTCTCCTCGCTCCTCCGTCCTCCATCCTATGACCCGGAAACCGATCGAGCTCAGCCATCTTGAAGGACATCTCAATTCTCTAATTGCACCGCGAGGAGGCGAGGATCGAGGAGGGAGGAGGCTTCCTGAGGAGTGATCAGCGAGGATACACAGGTGTATCCTATGCGGAAGTCTTTTATCGACTTAACGTGACGCACGTATAAATTCTCCTCCCCCTTCATATCTGCTCCAAGTGCTAACCATGGCAGAAAATTCAAACACACATAAATGTGAGTATTAAGCATGAATGTGGGTTATTTTTTGACAGTGCCTTTAATTTCTATGTATATACTTTTCTGCACAGTTTTAATTATGTTTATTACGTTTCTTCATTTTACTGGCTTGTTTTTAATTGTTTAATTAATTACACTATCTTTGTCTGTGTTTGAGTAAAAAATTTGTTGATTTTTATTGTGTAGTAAAGTTCTTCAGAGGATTGGTTTAGATGGAAAAGTTACACCAAGTCAGATTTCCAAAAAATGGGACAATATAAAAAGAAAATATAAGGTATGTACAAAATGATGCATGTATTTATTTCATTTGGTGTGAATTTTCTTCTTGCTAGTTTAATAGAGAATAGATTAATTTTATTTTAGGAGCTCCGCTGTCCTCCTACGGGAACTGGGACGGATGGTGGGGAGGCCACAGCAGCCACATGGCCGTGGTTTTCTGCCATGCATGAGGCTATTGGGGGGAGGCCATCTATTGAGCCTCCCATCCTGATAGACTCATGCGATGCAGAAGTCACTGGCTTTTCTGCTGTGTCCAAAGACCCTGCCTTGTCACCACCATCCGCATCTGTGGAAGAAAGGGGGGAGGAGGAGGACACAACGTCCTATGCATCGTCTGGCAGAGGCAACTTCCAGGAGGAAAGGCCCTGTACTTCTTCGGGTCCCCCGCCACCTAAAAAGAAAAGATCGAACCGAGTGCTGGATTTCCTAGAGAAGGAGACTGAAAAAGAGGATGAACGTTTTCAGGCCACGCACACATTAATGCAATCGACTTCAAATAGGTTCCTTGACCTCTTTGAACAATTGATTAAAAAAAGTTGAACCCTATTTCTGTTTGTCGTTTTTGCTTTGAGAATTTTTGTTGTGGCATTATATGCCTTAATAGATGTTTTATGGTAAACACAGTTGCCAGATGAGTACAAAACAAAAATATTGGCTTAATTGGAAAACATGTTTATTTACATATAACTATTTTATCTATTGATAATGTGGGTATTGCAAATAATTTAATGCATGAGGCTAGAGACATGGGGAATTTTTTTTATTTTTAATAATCTGAACTTAAACATTTTGTGTAGCAACATCTTTGTCTTTCTACAAATAATCATGCTCATTTAACTCCACTGGATACACCTGAGGAGCTGACAGTTTTGCTGCCAGTTTATCACGCCAGGCATTTCCACCACAGACCCCTCTCACTGGACAGGGTGGAGGTAAACCAACATCATCCACAACTTCAAGGCCTTCAATGATGTCTCCTGTTGTCAGGCAAATGTTATGCAGAACTGCACACGCCATGATAACTGTTGGGGCAAAGGTGTGGTCCACCTCAAGAGACTTGAAAAGCAGGGACCTCCAACGCGTTTTCATCACACCAAAGGCCCGCTCAATTATGGAGCGAGCCTTGGCGTGGTAGTGATTGAAGCGGGCCTGCACTCTCCCTTGCACTGGCTCCCGGTACGGAGTAATGATGGCCACAGGATGGGTGATGCAGGGGTAGCCTCCATCCCCCAAAAGAAAGTATCCTTGTGGAGGATACAATGCCTCTTTATATATCTTGCTGTTTCTCAGGACTCTAGTGTCATGGACAGAACCAGGATATCCCACAAAAACATTAAGGAACCGGCCCTTCCCAACGCATACTGCCTGCATCTGAATGGATGGGAAAAGTTTTCTGTTGATGTAGTCCTGGCCAGTGGGTCCAGCTGGGGTCTTGATGCGGACATGACATCCATCTATAGCACCCACACACTTGGAGAAGATGGGGCTGTTGGCCAAATTTTCAAAATCAAGGACAACCTCATCAAGGTCTTGTCCATCTGGCAACTGTATGACCTGCTGGCGCAGGGCTGCAATCTTTTTGGTTCCTGTGTGAACCAGCCTGCAAACAGAGGATACTGGCACCTGAAAGGCCCGGGACACCACACTGTATGACAGTCCATGTGCTAGCCAGTACACAGTTATCAGTATGGTATTGTGGTGTCCCCAACCATGTGCTTCATCTTGTGGCAGCATCCTTGTCAAAGCTTCCATAGAGTCCCGGGTCAGTCAAAAGTCCTCCTTGAGGTTCTGCCTACCATCAAAGTATAATTTTAGCAGTGGTACGGTGGCATTTATTTCTGCATAAATCGGAGTAGCTGTTCTTTTAACCTGTAATTAAAAATAGCATGTAAATATGTTTATTTTATGTATAAGCACATAGCACTGATCAGTTTAAATTAAGAAACGATACACAACAAAGAAGGCTGTGAATCTGAATTCAAATATTAACCCCACAACATATCTGCACATAGTATTTTTAACAATACCTCAGCCAGGAGTAGGACACAATGACGCAATCGTGCTTTCCATCTGCTTGAGCGACGCTGTTCATGTTGTGCAATTTGGTGAAGAATGTGGTGTAATGATAGGGCACAGGATATACCTACTATCGTTTTCATCGTAATTGTAGATGGAAATGTGTAATTCAGATTGGTTTATATACAGAATACACACCTGACTCTTATAAAAGTCCAATGATGATGTGATGGAATTAACAATAATTATATTAGGCTAACAAGTAGTGTTGTAAACAATTGATCCATGTTTGCATATGCAAAAAAACTAATTATATATATACAGTATGTATTGTGCATGAATTCATAGTTACATAAACCCAGACCTTTTGCAAACTTTTATTGGTATTTTGCTTTAGTAAAAATGGTGTTCTTGCCACAGTTTATTAATTATTATTATTATTATAATTATCATTATTGTTTACATGTACAAGACACAAATGTATGTAAAATCACAACTCTAGTACAGTTGCAGAATTATATCAAAGCACCAATATTAAACAAACTTTCATACTATAGCCTACTACAAATAAAAAAAAAACATTTAATAACTTTGAATAATTTATTGTTAATCATAACTGGTAATAAAAAATAATAACAAATGTGGTCTTTTGTGGAGGTTGAAACGGTTACAATATAAATAATAATTATCTCTAATATTCACGAATCCCGATATGCAAGCTTAATCCAGCGGTGTAGAGTCATCATTACTTGACGATGCTTTGAAGTGACGCTAAAGGGAGCGAGGATATATCATTTCACTTGCTTCCATTCCTCCGTCCTCGCGTCTTTTCCTTGTGTCCTTCCCTCGCATCCTGAAGAGGTGGAGCTAAGACACGAGGAAAGGAAGCAGGAAAGGAAACGAGGATGCACAAATAAGAAATGAGAAGCACCCCTAGACTGCCAAATGAGGCCATTCAAAGGTTGTGGGTTCGAGTCCCACCAGAGTCGTTACTTTTGGCATTCTGATAATGGCGCTTGGCCAACAAACACACATGCTCTCTGGCCACCCCTCCAGAGTTATAAAACTCTAAATCTCAATTTCTTACTAGATACATGCAAGTTGGTGCCGTGGCTTAGTTGGTTAAAGCGCTTGTCTAGTAAACAGGAGATCCTGGGTTCGAATCCCAGCAGTGCCTTTGCTGGTGATCAAGTGCTGTCTTAGGCTGTGAGATTTTGCTCTCCGTAAAAAGGGGGTGAAGAGGAGTGCTAGAGCAGCATGCAATTTAATTTGCGAACCACCCCTCAGATGCTGCCCAAAGTCGTCTCAGCAATGCAGCATGGCTCAGCTGGTCAAAGAGCTTGCCTTGCAAACAAGTGATCCTTGGTTTAGGACTGCTGCAAGCCTGGAAGGAGCTACTGCATGTGGCGCAGAGTGTAGCGCATTGGACTGTTAGTCTGCGGTGTGAGCCCATAAGAAGTTTGTGCGTTTGAGTCAAAACAGATTGGTGACTTCTTGCCTTTCGTTTATCATTAAATTGCACGCTTATGCCCTCGGGCAACAGAAAGTTGTGAAAAATCTCATAAGCTGACCAGCCCATGGACCTTTGTCCTCACCCCTGGATGTTTTGATCAACTTACTCACCCTCCCAGTGCTCTGCTTGGCACCGTGGCTTAGTTGGTTGAAGTGTCTGTCTCGTAAACAGGAGATCCTGGGTTCAAATCTCAGCGGTGCCTTCAGCATCCCTTGTGTTCCTTAAGCATGTGCTTTTCTGAGATCGGACTGCAAACAGGGATAGCAAAGGCAGCAGGCGATTCCATTTCCAAACCAGATCCTGATAATGCTGACGCACTTTTGAACAGGTCAACAGTTGCTGACAGGCTGAGGCCATTCAAAGGTTAAGTAATGGCAACTGGCCAACAAACCCAGAGGCTAGCTGGCCACCCCGAATCAGTTGTCAAAAAAACTATTTTAGGCTGTGCAGAGCCTGGCTGTTGGCCTCTTATCTGGATGCTTTTATCCTCTAAGTGCCCCTCCTTGAGAGAGTGTGTGCAGGTTGGCGCCGTTGCTTAGTTGGTTAAAGCTTGTGTTGTAAATAGGACATACTGAATTCAAATCCCAGCACTGTCTTTGCTGGTAATCAAACACCACCTTGTGTTGTGTGGTTTCGCTTTGCGCAATCAGGCGGTACAGATGAGCGTCAGAGCAGCATGCGATTTCATATGCCAACCACCCCTCAGCTGCTGCCGAAGAATTCTGACCCAAGTCAACAATGCAGCAGGGCACCTTGGCTTAGCTGGTCAAAGCGCTTGTCTTGCAAACAGGAGATCCTGGGTTCAATTCCCAGCGGTGCCTTTTAACAGGTGGCTCTGCTCTATGGGTTCTTTCTTGGAAAGGAAGCCCTTACTGATCCTTCACTTTTCCAACCACATACAAATTGCAGAGAGACCAGCATAACTTGTCGTTTCTGTTCCCCAAAT
Source organism: Carassius carassius (assembly GCF_963082965.1). Classification (NCBI taxonomy): domain Eukaryota; kingdom Metazoa; phylum Chordata; class Actinopteri; order Cypriniformes; family Cyprinidae; genus Carassius; species Carassius carassius. The sequence goes on along the minus strand of NC_081755.1, from coordinate 10,562,501 downwards.
GGCTGAACTCAATTCAACGGACTGGCACAAGCCAGGAAAAGAAAGCTCCACACACGGCTCTGTGGTGCAATGGATAGCGCTTTGGACTTCTAGACTTCCAGATGAGTCCATTCAAAGGTTGTGGGTTTGAGTCCCACCAGAATCGTTACTTTTGGCATTCTGTTAATGGCGCTTCAAACACATACGCTCTCTGGCCACCCCTCCAGAGTTATAGAACTCTAAGTCTCACTTTCTTAGTAGGTACATGCCAGTTGGTGCCGTGGCTTAGTTGGTTAAAGCGCCTGTCTAGTAAACAGGAGATCCTGGGTTCGAATCCCAGCGGTGCCTTTGCTGGTGATGAAGTGGCGCCTTGGGCTGAGAGGTTTTGGTCTCCATAAAAGGGGGTGCAGAGGAGTGCTAGAGCAGCTTGCAATTTAATTTGCGAACCACCCCTCAGATGCTGCCCAGAGTCATCTCAGCAATGCAGCATGGCTCAGCTGGTCAAAGAGCTTGCCTTGCAAACACGTGATCCTTGGTTTAGGACTGCTGCAAGCCTGGAAGGAGCTACTGCATGTGCCGCAGAGTGTAGCGCATTGGACTATTAGTCTGCGATTTGAGGCCATTTGAAGTTTGTGGTTTTGAGTCAAAACAGATTGGTGACTTCTGGCCTTTTGTTTATCATTAAATTGCACGCTTATGCTCTCGGGCAACAGAAAGTTGTGAAAAATCTCATAAGCTGACCAGCCCGTGGACCTTTGTCCTCACCGCTGGATGTTTTGATCAACTTACTCACCCTCCTAGTGCTCTACTTGGTGCTGTGGCTTAGTTGGTTAAAGCGTCTGTCTCGTAAACAGGAGATCCTGGGTTCAAATCCCAGCGGTGCCTTTAGCATCCCTTGTGTGCCTCAAGCATGTGCTTTTCTGAAATCGGACTGCAAACAGGGATAGCAAAGGCAGCAGGTGATTCCATTTCCAAACCACATCCTGATAATGCTAACGCTCTTTTGAACAGGTCAACAGTTGCTGATAGGCTCTGTGGCACAATAGATAGCAAACTAGACTTCTAGACTGCCAGATGAGGCCATTCAAAGGTTAACTAATGGCACTTGGCCAACAAACCCAGAGGCTAGCTGGCCTCCCGAATCAGTTGTCAAAAAAAAACATTTTAGGCTGTGCAGAGCCTGGCCGTTAGCCTCTTATCTGGATGCTTTTATCCTCTAAGTGCCGCTCCCTGGGGGAGTGTGTGCAGGTTGGCGCCGTGGCTTAGTTGGTTAAAGCTTGTGTCATAAGTAGGACATACTGAATTCGGTCCCACTTTATATTAAGTGGCCTTAACTACTATGTACTTACATCAAAAAATGAATACATGTACAACCCGAATTCCGGAAAAGTTGGGACGTTTTTTAAATTTTAATAAAATGAAAACTAAAGGAATTTCAAATCACATGAGCCAATATTTTATTCACAATAGAACATAGATAACGTAGCAAATGTTTAAACTGAGAAATTTTACACTTTTATCCACTTAATTAGCTCATTTAAAATTTAATGCCTGCTACAGGTCTCAAAAAAGTTGGCATGGGGGCAACAAATGGCTAAAAAAGCAAGCAGTTTTGAAAAGATTCAGCTGGGAGAACATCTAGTGATTAATTAAGTTAATTGATATCAGGTCTGTAACATGATTAGCTATAAAAGCTTTGTCTTAGAGAAGCAGAGTCTCTCAGAAGTAAAGATGGGCAGAGGCTCTCCAATCTGTGAAAGACTGCGTAAAAAAATTGTGGAAAACTTTAAAAACAATGTTCCTCAACGTCAAATTGCAAAGGCTTTGCAAATCTCATCATCTACAGTGCATAACATCATCAAAAGATTCAGAGAAACTGGAGAAATCTCTGTGCGTAAGGGACAAGGCCGGAGACCTTTATTGGATGCCCATGGTCTTCGGGCTCTCAGACGACACTGCATCACTCATCGGCATGATTGTGTCAATGACATTACTAAATGGGCCCAGGAATACTTTCAGAAACCACTGTCGGTAAACACAATCCGCCGTGCCATCAGCAGATGCCAACTAAAGCTCTATCATGCAAAAAGGAAGCCATATGTGAACATGGTCCAGAAGCGCCGTCGTGTCCTGTGGGCCAAGGCTCATTTAAAATGGACTATTTCAAAGTGGAACAGTGTTTTATGGTCAGACGAGTCCAAATTTGACATTCTTGTTGGAAATCACGGACGCCGTGTCCTCCGGGCTAAAGAGGAGGGAGACCTTCCAGCATGTTATCAGCATTCAGTTCAAAAGCCAGCATCTCTGATGGTATGGGGGTGCATAAGTGCATACGGTATGGGCAGCTTGCATGTTTTGGAAGGCTCTGTGAATGCTGAAAGGTATACAAAGGTTTTAGAGCAACATATGCTTCCCTTCAAACAACGTCTATTTCAGGGAAGGCCTTGTTTATTTCAGCAGGACAATGCAAAACCACATACTGCAGCTATAACAACAGCATGGCTTCGTCGTAGAAGAGTCTG